>NC_140990.1:176318371-176495105 GCF_052327205.1 Somniosus microcephalus | reverse complement strand
GGTTTATAAATGAGTGAGCCCCGCCCCCCCCGGCCGAGAGCCGCACTCTCCGAGCCCCGCCCGAGAGCCGCGCTCTTCAAGCCCCGCCCCCCCGGCCGAGAGCCGCGCTCTCCAAGCCCCGCCACCCCCGGCCGGGAGCCGCGCTCTCCAAGCCCTGCCCCCCCCGGCCGAGAGCCGCGCTCTCCAAGCCCCGCCCCCCCCGCCGAGAGCCGCGCTCTCCAAGCCCCGCCCCCCCCGGCCGAGAGCCGCGCACTCCAAGCCCCAGCCGGCCCGCACTCCTGTTGCCGGGGTAGCCCGATCCGCACTCTCGAGAGCCCCGCACCCCCCCCCCGCCCGAGCCGAGCGCGGAACAGAGTCTCACCTGCTCCTGCTGCGCACGCACCCTGACCCTCGTGGCTGACACCGTTGCCCCGGGTAACGTGACACTGGGGGGGGGCCGGGGGGGTGTTCTGAGGAGCTTAGCAGCAGCCCAGTTACCTAGCTCGGGCCTGGCTGGGCAAGAAAGGCCCAGGCTTTCAGGCCTAAGAAAAAAACGGGCAAAGGTAGGAAAAAGAATGTTCAGGTGAGATAAAATATTTACAAATGAGTGATTTATTTTAAAAGAATTTAACAAATTGAATTTTATTTTGCTGGAAATGTATATTTGAAAAGAAAGACGCAGAAAGCAGGAAAAAGAATGGAAGCAAGATGGCGGCTGCTCACCTCGATTCAGAACGATAAGGCCCGCCCACACACGCACCGATTGGTCGACCGTCAGGTGACCAAAGCATAGGATTGATCAATCGTCCTGTCACTCGACCGTAGGAGGGCCCGGCCGCACGTGGCAGCAAGCCGCCATACGATTGCTCGACCTCGAGGTCACTCTGTCGCTAATGAGCGGATAATGAGATGCTAATGAGCGGAACGTTGAAGGTTTTTCAGATACCGCGGGCGCGATTTTAGCCCGGCCAAAATGTAAATACGCTTAAAACTGTCTCGGAAGCGTAAGCTTTCTTTGGAGGTAACGCGCGCGTAGGTACGCCCTGTAACTTTCGAGCGCATAGCCCGACAGACGCACAGGCGATGACAGACAGAATGACAGAATGACAGACAGACAGACAGACAGATCGACCGATTTATATATATAGATAAGATACAGCACTTTTAAATACTGA
Source organism: Somniosus microcephalus (assembly GCF_052327205.1). Taxonomy (NCBI): domain Eukaryota; kingdom Metazoa; phylum Chordata; class Chondrichthyes; order Squaliformes; family Somniosidae; genus Somniosus; species Somniosus microcephalus. Next base: position 176,493,951 of record NC_140990.1, on the reverse strand, counting down.
AGCACCTTGCTCACTACAGCTCCTTTGCTTAGTGGCTTTTACTTAAAACAACACTTTAGTACGCTACTCTCAGTTTTCACTACAGCCTTATCTGCTAGTGCAACACTGTTACTTAAATAGGGGAGGAGAGAACAGACTCAACGAGGGAAGATCAAATAAAATCACAGTTCTAACAAAATTCCCACTTAATTCCCACCCCTATACCTATTCTAAGTTGCCTTGTAAAGGGGCCAGAAAAATATATGCTCACCAATGAAAATGCCTTCTCCGTGCCCTGCGATCTTTGATCTTCACTGCCCCAAAGTAAAATCTCCCCAGTATTTTAAAAGTAAACTGCTGGTGTTCCACTTCTTCCGGCAGACTCCCACGTTGTAGAGAGCACGGAGGCGAGGCCACAGAGAGAGAGAGATGGCTTCTGAGAAGCTATCTTTTATACCCCAATTTGGGGCCGAAATGTTCCCGCCCAGATCCGGATGTATCTGGGCTAAAACAAAAGGGATCCAAGCTGCCCCATTGTCTAGGATGGGTTTGAATGAATTACCCATTTGTTTAAACTGTTCCTTTTCAGTTTAAATGTGTCTTCAATTGTCTGTGATGGGCTTTCGAATAAAGCTGCAGTGGTTTGAAATGTGCCCATTTCCTTGATTGCTTGAGTAAATAGCCTTGAAGGTATTGTAAATAGAAAGTCATTGTCCTTGTGGTCAGACTGAAACCAGTCTCAAGTGGTTAATCCTTTGTGTAGCAGTTTCTGTAAACACATCGATTGTCTCTGCAGGGAGGGAAACTCCCTGAACTGCCTTTGATTGGCAGTCTGGTCAGCCATCTTTGATCTTCACCTTTTTTCACAGACACACACACAAGCTGCCTTTTCAAGTCCTTTGTCTTTTGCCATGTGGTCTGGTGGCCATTTTGATCCCCTGGATTTTTAAAGGTATATTACCCAGGTCTTCTTTAATCAAAATTAATCCTCAGAACTGTAGGAAATTTCAAAATTATTGCGAAATCCTACAACTCCCTGCCTGCACCTAGTACTCTGTCTGTTGGTCACCCCTTCCCTTTCTGCCTGTCCAACCTTTGCCTGCGGTGTGACCAACTGCTTAAACGTGATATCCACGACGTCCTCAGCATCGCGAATGGTCCAGTATGTATCCAATCGCAGCTCCAGTGCTGCAATGCGGTCTGCCAGTAGCTGCAGCTGGACACACTTCCTGCACACATGGTTTTCAGGGACATAGGAAGTCATGACTTACCCTTTAATTAATTGAAATTAAATTAAATCAAATCAATTACACTACAGTTAAATGGTATATTTAAGGGCCCTGGTTTACCAAGAGTCCCTGCTACAGCACAGAAAGCTTAAAAACTATAAACCACAGAGTTAAAGTTTAAAAAGAGAGAAATACTCACCAACCAGTCACTTACCTGCTTTCTGCTGACGTCACACTTCGATTACTTTTTACTTCTCTCCCTCCCTCTGAGTTCGGAGACTGAAGATTAGTACGCCTACCTGGTCCTCGTCGCCGCCGCCTCGCTCCTCACAGGTCCGCTCTCACCACTCTGAGGCCTACCTGGTCTCTGGTGCTCTTTTAACACCGCCGCTGCCGCCTCACTTCTCGCAGGTCCGCTCTCGCCGCTCTGAGGCCTACCTGGTCCCTGGCGCTCTTTTAACACCGCCACTGCCGCCTCACTCCTCGCAGGTCCGCTCTCGCCGCTCTGAGGCCTACCTGGTCTCTGGCGCTCTTTTAACACCGCCGCCTCACTCCTCGCAGGTCCGCTCTCGCCGCTCTGAGGCCTACCTGCTCTCTGGCGCTCTTTTAACACCGCCACTGCCGCCTCGCTCCTCGCAGGTCTGCTCTCGCTGCTCTGAGGCCTACATGGTCTCTGGCGCTCTTTTAACACCGCCGCCTCGCTCCTCGCAGGTCCACTCTCGCCGCTCTGAGGCCTACCTGGTCTCTGGCACTCTTTTAACACCGCCGCCGCCGCCTCACTCCTCGCAGGTCCGCTCTCGCCGCTACTTGGAGACAAGGGCTATCCCCTGAAGATGAGACTAATGACGCCGTTGAGGAGCCCTTCCAACAAAGCTGAGGAGAGCTACAACTCCAGCCACATGTCCACCAGATCCATAATAGAGCAAACCATCGGCTTGCTGAAGATGCGTTTCAGGTGCCTTGATAGATCAGGCGGAGCCCTGCAGTACTCAGCAGCCAGGGTCTCCAGAATGGTCGTGGTTTGCTGTGCACTTTACAACATGGCACAGCATCGTGGCTTGCAGATGCCTGAGGAATAAGTGGCTCATCACATAGCCTCCTCAGATGAGGAGGAGGAGAGCAACAACGAACAGCTTGCAGAGGCGCATCAACCAGCGGCAGCAGCATATAAGCACATTGCTGCCCAGGATGCAAGGCACGCACTCATCTTGGCCAGATTTGCTTAGCCTGCACAATCAAACACTTTTGCCTCGCACCTTCTTAAGAGACCCTCGACAATGACCAGGAACCTGCGGATTCCTATCACTCTGACCACCATACTGACAATTGCAAGTAATCCTAAGCCCTCAATGTGGGAGTCCCATTAGCGACATGACACACGCCATAACTGCAACAGTTTGCCATCAGAATTTTTAATGGCAATAACCAACTGATGGCTTTTCAAAATTAAACATAACATTACGCCCAAGTGACTACTTGTGCAGTATCTTCCTCTTACGCGTGGTCCTACGTGGTGCTTCCCCTGTGGCTTCAGCAGATGTGGAGGCCCCTTGCTCACTTTCCTGCTGCTCCTGTCTCGACACCTTTGGCAGGCGTCCTCTGGGGTTGCGAACCTGTGAGGGCTCGGCAACAGTCTGCTGTTCATGTGGCTGTGCAGGGGTTGAGACGCCGATCTCAGTTGGGTGGGGATTCTGGTGGGGTTCTGACCAAGGGCTTTGCAGTAGCATGGTTGTGTGAGCGCTTGGAGTGCTGTTTGCCACCAACATCCCTCTCATGGGTCAGCCCCACTTCAGAGCTAGCAAGTGGCTTGACGGCACCTTGCTGCACTTCAGGACCCGTTTCTGTGCTGGAAGTCCTACTCCCGAGGAATTGCATGAATGTCTGGTTTGTATGCTCAATAGCTGACCATCGCTCCTCAAGAGATGTCAGTCTATTGTGAACAATGACCATGTTTGCACGACCCTGGCGACTAAGCTCCTCCATGGCCATAGCCATCCTCTCCTCTACAGTAGCCATCCTTTCCATGGAGGTTGCCATCCTTTCCGTGGTGATGCGTTCATGCACCAATGCCTCCACAAAGGCTCTGCTCATGTTAGCAATGGACTCCTCCATTTGCTCCACACTCGCAGCGACCCGAGAGACAAAACCTGCCAGAGACTCCTGCACCTGTTCCTGGAGTTCCAGCGCCGCTGTCCTTCTGGATGGACCCGGAGGTACAGGGTCGACATGCAGCGGAGCCGAGCTGGGAGAGTCCTGCGCCCTCCGACGAGGACTCTCCACTGCTGTCCCTGTCTCGACCATGAATTTCAATAGAGGTAAGTGTGATGTGGTGCATTTTATCCATATTATAAAGAGGATAGAGGCACTGGAGAAGGTGCAAAAAGATTTACAAGGGTAATACCAGAACTGAGAGGTTATACCTATCAGGAAAGATTGAACAGCCTGGAGCCCTTTTCTCTAGAAAAGAGAAGGCCAAGGGGTGATCTAATAGAGGTATTTAAGATTATGAAAATGTTTGATAGGGTAGACTTAGAGAAGATGTTTCCACTTGTGGGGGAGACAAAGCAAGGGGCCAAAAATATAAGATAGTCGCTAATAAATCCAATAAGGAATTCAAGAGAAACTTCTTTACCCAGAGAGTGGTTAGAATGTGGAACTTGCTACCACAGGGAGTGGTTGAGGCAAATAGCATAGATGCATTTAAAGGGAAGCTAGATAAATATATGAGGGAGAAAGGAATAGAAGGATATGCTGATAGGGTGAGCTGAATTGGGGCATAACATAGGAACAGGAGTAGGCCATTCAGCCCCTTGAGCCTGTTTCACCATTCAGTGAGATCATGGCTGATCTGCATCCTAACTCCATCAAGCGCCATATCCTTTATACCCTTGTCTAGCAAAAGTCTATCGATCTCAGATTTAAAATCATTAATTGAGCTAGCTTCTGCTGCTTTTTGTGGTAGAGAGTTCCACACTTCTACCAGCCTTTGCGTGAAGAAGTGTTTCCTAACTTTTCTCCTGACTGGCCTGGCTCTGATTTTAAGGCTATGTCTCCTTGTCCTAGACTCCCCCACCAGCTGAAAAAGTTTCTCTCTACCCTATCAATTCCTTTCAAAATCCTAAAATCCTCAATCAAATCAGTCCTTAATCTTCTATATTCCAGGGAATACAAGCCTAGTTTATGAAATCTCTCCTTATAATCTAAACCTTGGAGCCCTGGTAACATTCTGGTGAATCCTTCCAAGGCCAATATATCCTTTCTAAGGTGCCCAGAATTGTACACAGTACTCCAGATGTGGTCTAACCAGGACTTTGTATAGCTGCAGCAAAATTTCCTCCCCCTTATATTCTAGCCTGCTAGTTAAGGCCTTTTTGATTATTTTTTTGTACCTGACTGCTACATTTTAGTTCTGTGTACATGGACCCCTAAATCTCTTTGGACGTCCACTGTTCCTAGCTTTTCACCATTTAAATACTTGAAAGGGGAAAGATTGGGTGGCACCCATTTAGGGGGGGGCTAACGTCGCCGGGGTGCTAATTTTAGCACCCTGAAAAAGATAGCGCCTCTCTGGCGTAAATTCAGTAGTGGCGCCCCAAGCAGGATGTGGGGCACTACTGGAAAGTGCTCCACCTCCTTCTTGGGGCGCTACTACTGAATTTTGCAGCGCTATGTGCCACCGTGCCACACACGTCGGCGCGTAGAGCCGCGTCATTGCAGGCCTCCTCCCCTGATTAAAGGGGCGAGGCCTAGCGCTGTGCGCACCGGGGCCCTGCCGGACCACCGGGAAGCGGGGTGCCGTGGAAACAGCCCGGCACTCAGGAATAAAAAAGTGAAAGGGGGCAAGTGCTGGCAGTCGGCCAAAATCGAAATGGCCGCCCAACACCTGCCCTTTAAGTAGCGCTGCCGCCGCTACAAAACTGCCCCCTGACCCTGTCGGACATATCGACAAAATGACAACAGAGAAGGTCATAGACTTAGGTAGCAGTGGGGAAATGAAAAACCAGAGCGTGTCAGGAAAGGGCAGAAGGTATGGAGTAAAAGGTAAAGTAATAAAAAGGGCAAAAGCAGGAACTAAGTGTCAAAAAACACATTTGAAAGTTCTCTATCTGAATGCACGTAGCATTCGTAACAAAATAGATGAGTTAATGGCACAAATAGCTACATATGGGTATGATCTTGTGGCCATTACAGAAACATGGCTGCAGGGTGACAATGCCTGGGAATTAAACATACCAGGTTATTTAACGATCAGGAAGGACAGGCAGGAAGGAAGGGGAGGTGGGGTGGCTATGTTGATAAAGGAAGGAATCACTGTAATACAGAGAAATGATATTGGGTCAAAAGATCAGGATAATGAAACAGTTTGGGTGGAGATAAGGAATAATAAGGGGAAAAAAACACTAGTGGGCGTAGTCTATAGGCCTCCGAACAGTTGCAACTCGGTTGGACGGAGTATCAATCAGGAAATAGTTGAGGCTTGTAATAAGGGAACATCTATAATTATGGGGGATTTTAACTATCATATTAACTGGACAAATCAAATTGGGCAGGGCTGCCTTGAGGATGAGTTCATTGAGTGTATTAGGGATGGGTTTCTTGAGCAGTATGTAACTGAACCGACCAGGGGGCAAGCAACCTTAGATCTGGTCCTGTGTAACGAGACAGGATTAATTAAAAATGTCCTAGTAAAGGATCCCCTTGGAATGAGTGACCATAACATGGTTGAATTCCATGTTCAATTAGAGGGTGAGGAGGTTGTATCTCAAACAAGCGTGCTAAGCTTGAATAAAGGAGACTATGAAGGTATGAGAGCAGAATTGAGCAAAGTGGATTGGGAAAATAGATTAAAGGGTAAGACGATACATGATCAGTGGTGTACATTTAAGGAGTTATTTTACAACTTCCAAAAAAAGTATATTCCACTGAGAAGAAAAGGGTGTAAAAGAAAAGACAGCCATCCGTGGCTAAGTAAACAAATTAAGGATAGTATTCAACTAAAAACAAGGGCATATAAGGTAGCCAAATCTAGTGGGAGGATAGAGGATTGGGAAAACTTTAAAAGACAGCAAAAAATAACAAAAAGATTGATTAGGAAAGGGAAGATAGATTATGAAAGTAAATTAGCAAAAAATATAAAAACAGATAGTAAGAGTTTTTATAGTTATATAAAAAGAAAAAGGGTGGCTAAAGTAAATGTTGGTCCCTTAGAGGATGAGACCGGGAAATTAATGGTGGGAAATATGGAGATGGCAAAAACACTGAATGAATATTTTGTATCAGTCTTTACAGTAGAGGACACCAAGAATATCCCAACACTGGACAAGCAGGGGGCTATAGGGGGGGAGGAGATAAACACGATCAAAATCACTAAGGAAGTGGTACTCGGTAAAATAATGGGACTCAAGGCGGATAAATCGCCTGGACCTGATGGCTTACATCCAAGGGTCTTGAGGGAAGTGGCGGTAGGGATTGTGGATGCATTGGTAATAATCTTCCAAAACTCCCTGGACTCAGCAAAGGTCCCAGCAGACTGGAAAACTGCTAATGTAACACCCTTATTTAAAAAGGGCAGTAGACAGAAGGCTGGAAACTATAGACCGGTTAGCCTAACATCTGTGGTAGGTAAAATTTTGGAGTCCATTATTAAGGAGACAGTAACAGGACATTTGGATAATCATAGTTTAATAAGACAAAGTCAGCATGGTTTTATGAAGGGGAAGTCATGTTTGACAAATTTGCTGGAGTTCTTTGAGGAAGTAACATACAGGGTGGATAAAGGTGAACCAGTGGACGTAGTGTATTTAGACTTCCAAAAGGCATTTGACAAGGTGCCACACAAAAGATTATTGCTTAAGATAAAAAATCACAGGATTGGGGGTAATATTCTGGCATGGATAGAGGATTGGCTATCTAACAGAAGGCAGAGAGTTGGGATAAATGGTTCATTCTCAGACTGGCAATCAGTAACCAGTGGTGTTCCGCAGGGGTCAGTGCTGGGTCCCCAACTCTTTACAATCTATATTAACGATTTGGAGGAGGGGACCGAGTGTAACATATCAAAGTTTGCAGATGATACTAAGATGGGAGGGAAAGTAGTGAGAGAGGAGGACATAAAAAACCTGCAAGGGGACATAGACAGGCTAAGTAAGTGGGCAGAGACTTGGCAGATGGAATACAATACTGGAAAGTGTGAGGTTATGCACTTTGGCAGGAAAAATCGTAGAGCAAGTTATTATCTTAATGGCAAGAAACTGGAAAGTACTGAAGTACAAAGGGATCTGGGGGTCCTGGTGCACGAAACTCAAAAGGTTAGTATGCAGGTGCAGCAAGTGATTAAGAAGGCCAATGGAATGTTGGCTTTCATTGCTAGGGGGATAGAATATAAAAATAGGGAGGTATTGTTTCAGTTATACAAGGTATTGGTGAGACCGCACCTGGAATACTGCATACAGTTTTGGTGTCCATACTTAAGAAAAGACATACTTGCTCTCGAGTCAGTACAAAGAAGGTTCACTCGGTTAATCCTGGGGATGAGGGGATGGACATATGAGGAGAGGTTGAGTAGATTGGGACTCTACTCATTGGAGTTCAGAAGAATGAGAGGCGATCTTATTGAAACATATAAGATTGTGAAGGGGTTGGATCGGGTGGATGCGGGGAGGATGTTCCAGATGATGGGTGAAACCAGAACTAGGGGGCATAGTCTTAGAATAAGGGGCTGCTCTTTCAAAACTGAGATGAGGAGGAACTACTTCACTCAGAGGGTGGTAGGTCCATGGAATATGCTGCCCCAAAAAGCTGTAGAAGCTACATCATTACATAAATTTAAAACAGAAATAGACAGTTTCCTAGAAGAAAAGGGAATTAAGGGTTACGGGGAGCGGGCAGGAATTTGGACATGAGTTTAGGTGCGGATCGGTCATGGCCCTGTGGGTAGCGGAGCGGGCCCAGGGGCTGTGTAGCCTGATCCTGCTCCTGTTTCGTGTGTCTAATTCTGTTAGATTCAGGAGATAGTCCTGTCATAGTGGATTGGCGGTTAGGATCAGATCAGCCATGATCTTATTGAATGGCAGAGCAGGCTCGAGGGGCCAATTGGCCTACTCCTGCTCCTATTTCTTATGTTCTTATGTTTGCGGCCAGGGCACAACAGCGCTACCAGTTACCGCCACCACTAACCTCCTGCTGAATTTCGCAGCTGGCATTAGTGGCGCCGCATCCGGGCGCTAGGGGACTTGCGCCCCTGGGGACACGAACAAGAGGCACAAACTAACCCAATTTTTCCCCCTTGGATCTTTCCTTTTTTGGTCCAAAATGGATGACCTCACACTTAACTTAGTTGAAACTCGTCTACCAGTTTCACCCACTCACGTCTTTGTAAATTTATGCTCCCGTCTACGCTACTTACTATACCACTAATCATTGAGTCATTGGCTAACTTGGATTTATGGCCCTCTATTATTATCCAGATCATTAATAAATATAGTGAATAGTTGAGGCCCCAGCACAGATCCTTGTGTGACACCACAAGTTACTTCCTTCCATTTTGAGTACAAACCAATTATCCATACTGTCTTCTACTGCCTAACCAATCTCCTAAATAGGACAATAATTTGCCTTCAATTCCATAACCTTTAATTTTACCCAACAGTCTCTTATGTGGAACCTTATCTGAATGCCTTCTGGAAGGCCATATAAACTACATCCATAGACATTCCCACCTTCAACTTTAGTTACTACCTCAAAAAATTCAATTAGATGCATTAGACATGACCTACCCTTTCACAAATCTATGTTGGCTCGCTCTAATCAGCTCAAATTTCTCTATGTGCTCAGTCACTCTGCCCTTACAGATTCCAATAACTACCTACAACAGATTTTAGACTAATGGGTGAAGGAATTAACTAAGCGGGGTTGGGGTTATTGTCTCTGGCCAGTCAGAAGCCTCTGAGCTGCTCCAGGGACCCCCGTGCGATTTTGACGCGCTCCCCTATTACTGGTTCTGACCGCTGGACTTATTCGGTAGCGATGTAGACAGAAAACGTGACTCGTGGTTTGGGTGCAAAAACAGACCAGTATTTATTGAAACAAAAAGAAAGAAACAACTGAAAAATAATCGATACAACACATCTATGCCTGGTACAGCACTTTTACTCAACGCAGTACACTTAGTGTCCACTAGAGTGCTCTTTGCTCAGTGCAACACTCCTTTACTTAAATACAGCACTTTTAAATACAGCTACTTTACTTCTCACCGTAATTAGTGCCTACCACAGCTCTCTCTTTAACACAGTACACCTTGCTCACTACAGCACCCTTTGCTTAGTGGCTTTTACTTAAAAACACAGCACTTTAATACAGCTACTTAGTGTCCACTAAAGCACCTTTCTGCTTAGCGCAACACTTTTATTTAAATACAGCACTTTTAATACAGAACTCAGTGTTCTCTACAGCACTTCTCTGCTAGTGCAACACCCTTTTAAATAGCACTTTCAATACAGAACTCAGTGTTCACTACAGCACTTCTCTGCTAGTGCAACACTGTTACTTAAATACAGCACTTTGCCCACTACAGCACCTCTGCTTAGTGGCTTTTACTTAAATACAGCACTTTAATACAGCTACTTAGTGTCCACTGAAGCACTTCTCTGCTTAGTGCAACGCCCTTTTAATAGCACTTTCAATACAGAGCTCAGTGTTCACTACAGCACTTCTCTGCTAGTACAACACTGTTACTTAAATAGGGGAGGAGAGAACCGTCACAACGAGGGAAAATCGACTAAAATCACAGTTCTAACAAAATTCCCCTTTAATTCCCACCCCTATACCTATTCTAAGTTGCCTTGTAATGGGCCAGAAAAATATATATGCTCACCAATGAAAAACGCCTGCTCCATGCCCTGCGATCTTTGATCTTCACTGCCCCGAAATAAAAACACCCCAGTATTTTAAAAGTAAACTGCTGGTGTTCCACTCCTTTAGGCAGGCTCCCACGTTGTAGAGGGCACCGAGGTGAGGCCACACAGAGCGAGATGGCTTCTGAGAAGCTATCTTTTATACCCCATTTGGGGCCGAAACCTTCCCGCCCAAATCTGGATGTATCTGGGCTAAACAAAAGGGCCTAGAAATTCATTGACGCCACTTTTGGGGCGCTAAAGTGGGGCGTCCGCTAAAGTTAGCGGCCGCCTCCAAATCTAGGCCAGTTCTCCGATATTCATTAGCTTCACCCTACTAGTTCGGGCGAGCGCTAAAACTGCTGTTGGACGCCTCTCTTTGGGCGCTAAGCCGGAGGTGGTGATCGATAGTGCCGAGGCCGGGCGCAGCGCAGGTGCGGCCATCTCGTGACTGACAGCAGACACCCTGGCGCCGGCCAGCTCTTAAGGGGGAAGGGTCGACTGTATCTGCTGCCACGCCCTGGATAGTGGAGCCCTCCAGCTAGGCCTGAACACTGCTGCTGGACCCAAATAGCGCCTGAAGACATGGAGAAGGCCCGTGAACGTGCGCAACGCTTCTCAGAGCGTGATCTGAGTGTGCTGCTTGCTGCTGTGGAGAAGAGGCGCCATGTTTTGTACCCGGATAATGGCAAGAAGGCGACGGTCCGCGTCTACAGGAGAGCCTGGAGGCATGTCGCCAGCAAGCTGTCAGCCAACAGCGACGTCCCCAGGACCGGTGCCCAATGCCGCAAAAAGATAAATGACCTCACACGCATTGTCAGGGTGAGTACCCTTTCCAATGACCTCCTCATCCTTGCATGTGCACCTCACATTATGGGCAAAGGGACCTGAAAGCTCTAATGGCCAGCCTTCATCCAGCAGATATGGCACAGGCATGAGCATCAATTGCACATTCTGCACTGAACACACTGGCCAAGCTATTCCACCATGGGAGGCAGTGCACACCAGATCATGGCGACACACTGGCCAGGCTATTCCACCATGGGAGGCAGTGCACAGCAGATCATGGCGACACACTGGCCAGGCTATTCCACCATGGGAGGCAGTGCACACAAGATCACGGCGACACATTGTACTTCGAGGCCGTCCTTTCTCTTGCAGGCCAAGCTGGCGAATAATCGCAGAAGCCGGACTGCGACCAGGGGAGGACGACCCCATATCCAGCCACTCACCGACCTGCAATGTTGCGTGGAGCGCCTCATGGGTCGCCGGGTTATTGGGCCCGTGGCATGTGGAGATGCCGACCCTGTTCTGGGAAGCAATGGTAAGGACATCACCTTTTGCACCTCTCTCGTCCCACTTGCGCATCAGATCTACATCCTTTGCCACTGCCCGACCAATGCGCTGAATGCCACCACTCATGCATCCCGCACTGACGCCCTCTCCTCACTCTAAAGCTACTCTTGTGCCTTCCTGCTTTCAGATGGTCAAGAGGAGGTCCCTCAACTTGCCAGTGACAGACCCTCCGAGGAGGAGCAGGAGGAGGAGCAAGAGGAAGGCGGCCCATCAGGGGAACCCTCAGCCGCGGCCACCCAGGCCAATGTAGGGGACACGTCTTCCCTGGAGGGCAGCGTGGCAGAAGTGTCGAAGGGGAGGGGAGCTCCTGGGACCTGCGTGCTGCAGAAAGGCGGGAGGGGGGTGGAAGCTCGGCGGCCTTCTCCCCAGAGGGGGGATGCGTCGGAGGGGAGTCCAATTGCTGGGCCCAGTGGCCTCCAGCAACGCAGGAAGGGTCGGCCAGCTCGGCGGCCTTCTCCCCAGAGGGAGAGTCCGGCCTCCGGTCAGGAGATGCTCTTCGCCGAGGAGATGGAAGGCCTCGAAGACTTGTCCGCGGACTCGGAGCGCCGGCACACGGAGCTCATGGCGGCAGTGTCACGGTTGCCTGAGTCCATCGATTCCCTCTCTCGGAGTGTGGCCGAGTTCGGGCCCTTAGAGGCGACCAGTCGGGCGGAATACCGGGCAGATCTTGCAGCGACTGGCCAGGTGATTAGTGGTGCCGTCCAGTCACTGGCTGCTCTGCTGCGGGCAGTGAACAGGTCAACACGGGCACTCACTGCTGCCACACTCGCTGTGTCAGCCAGGCATCGCCAGGGCACCCGGCACGCTGCAGCAGCACATCGGTCTGTCCCTCGGCAGATTGGTGCGCATGCTCAGTGCTGGCCCGGGCGAGTGCCAGTGTCTCAGGTGACCAGCGAGCGCCTGCCATCCGCCAGCTTGCCGCCATTCCTCCAGCCACCACTGCCACTCCCCCAGTGGAGCTGCCAGGAGCTGCTGCAGCGACTGATGCTGGCCAGCCACAGCTGCAGCAATCAACAGCCGGCCGCTCGACGCCCAGACCTCGACTAGGCCGACCCCCAAGGGCATCTGCCGTGACGACATGTGCCCCTCAGGAGCCTGCCCCCAGCCTTGCAGCAGCCAATGGCCTTACTTTGAGGTGGAGCAGCAGGGCGGGCAGGGGCCACCCAAAGATGGCCAAGGCATCGCCCTAGCGGGCCAAATATTTGAATGTGTCGCCATTTGTGTTTGTTTCTTGAGGCCGAGATTTGGATGTTAGTTTTTTGAAGGCCGATGATGTGATGTTTGTTTTGGACGAAGGCCGACAATGACGGCCATTTTAGTTGCCCTATTTTGTTAATCCTCCCCAGGTTGTGGGAGCGAGTAATGTGTTTGAGTGTTTTTTGGGGGTTTCCTCTGTTTTTGGTTTTCATGTGGGAAGGGCCCAGAGTTTGTACAATAAAGCATTTTATTTATTCACATTGTCCATGTTTGATCTTTGAAGTGTTTGTTGCCTTAACCGGCTGAGGGCTTGCGGAGCGGCTGCAATCATGTTCTATCATTGGCACAAGCCATTCCCTGACAGGGGGCCTAGAAGTGATGTTCAATAAGCCGACGACTGGCGGCCCTTGGACCTTGTGCGTCCCTCCTGGGCTGGTACTCCTCGTCGTCGTCGTCCTCATGCTCCTCCTGCTCCTCCTCCTGAGGTGGTGGTCCAACGTGAGGTGGCAGTGCCTGAGTCCTGCGGATAGCCAGGTTGTGCAGCATGCAGCAAACGACGACGAATTGGGAGACTCGATCCTGCGAATACTGGAGGGCTCCCCCGGAGCGATCGAGACAGCGGAACTGTTGCTTGAGCACGCCGATTGTTTGTTCTATGAGGTTCCTCGTCGCTTGATGGCTCTCGTTGTATGCCTCTTCAGCAGGGGTCGTGGGCGCGCGGAGCGGGGTCATGAGCCAGGTACACAAAGGATAGCCTTTGTCCCCAATAAGCCATCCTCTTGGGGGAGGCTGTGCCTGGAACATGTCAGCCACAGTTGTCTGTCGCAGGATAAAGGCATCGTGGCTGCTGCCTGGAAAGCGGGCATTGACAGCTAGGATGCGCTGCCTGTGGTCACACACCAGCTGTACATTGAGGGAATGGTAGCCCTTCCGGTTGCGGTAATCCTCGGCATGCTCAAGAGGTGCCCGCAAAGCCACATGCGTGCAGTCAATGGCGCCCTGCACCATGGGGAAGCCCGCTATTCTTGCAAACCCCACTGCACGCTGCTGCTGCTTGTCCAGGGTCATGGGGAAGGAGATGAATTGATGTCTCCTTCTGAAAAGGGCTTCAGTCACCTGACGGATGCAGCAATGCACAGCGAACTGGGAGATGTTAGCGATGTCCCCAGTAGCGGATTGGAAGGAGCCGGAGGCATAGAAGTTGAGAGCCACCGTCACCTTCACTGCCACCGACAGAGACGTCCTGCGCATCAGCTGTGGCTGCAGATCTCTCTGAAGCAGCCGGCAGATGTCTGCAACCACCTCCCTTCGGAATCGCAGCCTCCTAACACACATCGCGGCAGACATGGTCAGATAGGAGGTCTGCTGGCGGTATACCCTGCGTGGGTAAGGCCTCAGTTGACGACGCCTGTTGCCCCCTCTGCGTCTAGCCAGGGCTGCCACTCTCTCACGGCGTCTGTAAGCCCTTCTGGCATAAGGCTGAAATTCAGCATTGCCACCCAATGCAGCCCCCATTATATGCTGGCAAACACTGAGCTCTGAATGAAGGCTAAGATAATTGGTAAGCTCTGGCCTGAGCCAAAAATACCTGTCCAAGTGTTGGTCCAAACCAGTAAACTCTCCTCCTTGGCCTCTGTCCAAAAAACCGTTGCACAAGAGTGAATGCTGCAAAATGGCTGGCCTTTATACTGCTGGGTAAGTGCCCTTTAATTAGCGCTCCCCCCGGCCCGGCTGGCCTGTGTACCGTTCCACTTCACAGTCGCTCGGGACGCCCGGCGCACAATGGGCCGGCGCGAGTGAAGTTCCGGTTTGGGGCGCACAAAGGGCGTTGCACTATTATATGACGTCATGATCTGCGCGCGCAGCAGGGCATGCTAAGACTTTGCGCCGGCGCTAAATGTGTCCTGAAGTTGGGGAGAGGCGCAGATCGCGCTGCGCCCGGTCGATAAGCGCCTAGCGCTCGAGATCTACTCCCCCTAAGGTGCTAACGGCTGGCGCGCCCAACTGAATTTCTAGGCCACGGGATCCAAACTGTCCCCATTTTCTGTAATGGGTTTGGATGAATTACCCATTTGTTTAAAAGGTTTTTTTTCCAGTTTAAATGTGTCCTCATTGTCTGTGATGGGCTTTGAATAAAGCTTCCGTGGTTTGAAAAAAAACATGTCTATTTCCTTGATTGCTTGAGTAAACAGCCTTGGAGGTTAGTGTAAACAAAAGTCATTGTCCTTGTGGTCGGACTGAAACCGCAGTCTCAAGTGGTTAATCCTTTGTGTAAACATTGTAGCAGTTTCTGTAAACACATCGATTGTCTGCTGCAGGGAGAGGAACTCCCTGAACTGCTTTGATTGGCAGTTTGTCTGCTCCATTGAACCTTTTTCACAGACACAGCAGGCTGCCTTTTCAAGTCCTTGTCTTCTGCCACGCGGTCTGGTGGCCATTTTGATCCCTGGATTTTTAAAGGTATATTACCCAGGTATTCTTTAATCAACAAAAAATCAATCTTTGGAACTGTAGGAAATTTTGAAATTATTGCAAAATCCCTACAGTCCCCCATCGGATACTAAAACTTGCTTGTGGTATCCTGTCCAAAAGTGAGCAATAATTTCTGACCACCCACAAACAACCTTCCCTTATACTTATCTAAATCTATCTTTGATCCCCCGACACCTCCATCTCCCCTGCCCAGAGAGAATCGCAGTACGGTAAGCATCTATCGACAGAAAACAAGATTAATTAATAATCAATACACGGAGGGTCCAATGCCCCTGCACCACTTATATTCACAATAATTCAAGCATGGAGGGGGTCCGACACCCCTGCACCACTTGTAACATAATTTTAACATGATACAACATTTTTAATGGGATTGTCACCCAGCCAACATATCTGCTAAAAATACACATGGAAGACAACGAGCTTCCCTTTATTATTTTTTTACAAATGCAACTGCCTGGCACTTTATTAAATGGCACTATTCTTCAGACAGAAATGTATTTTACATTTTCACAAACAGCAAGCACAACAATTCCTAGGCATATGCAATTTGTTCCCTTAACTCCAAACAAGCAGTAAAATAATTAACAAGTTTTGTAAATTCTTAGTCTTAAATTGAATTTCCAGTCTTAATCTTAAATTGCTTTTCCAGAAACAGTTTAAATGCTGTGGGCATCCGCCTCCTGCAGACCCCTTCCTTCGCGGGCTAGGAGTGCTTTCTTTCTCGAATCCCATGACACGCTGGTCCTCTGTGCCTTCCGGAACTCTGAAAAAGACAAAAAAATCTCACCAGGTCCCCTGGCTCGGAGGAGTGTGATCAGGTCCTGTGACCTCGATCCACAATACAATTCTGGAATGGTACCACACTTAAAACTTATACACTAAACGGTACCACACTTAAAACTTATACACTAACATTAATTGCAATATAAAAACAAAAATTAACATGTTCTACCTTAATCCTATATACATTACTTGCCCAAAGCTATATACAAGCGCCGCCCATCTCCGGGTGGCCAGCCTAATCCCTGGTTGGGCTGCCACAGGCTGCTCCCTGCGACGTGGCTGGACTGATCCCTGCTTCTAGTCCCTCGCAGCTTATGGCTGCTGGTCAGGGACCTCTGCCTTTTGGCTTCTCCCTGACTCGGGAGACCACCCTACTCCACTGAATAGTGGGTTACCATACTTTCTTGGGCTGGGGTACCTGAAGAGATCTCCTAGGGAGTGTCGCTGGTGGGGCTACCCTGGCAAGCAGACCCTTAGCTCGGGTCACACTCCCTGCTGGCTGGGGACCTCCTCCTTCGGGTCCCTCCCTTCCCAAACCTGGGCTGGGGACAGGCACTCCCTTGCCACCGGCTGCCGGTGGCTGAGAGCCTTCCCATTCAGGTCTAAAACCTGGTTCAGGCTCCTCCCCAGTGTCCCACAAGAGAGGGGGAATTGCTCGGGCCAAGTACTGGGGAGCTTCTACAATCCCAGCTGCCTGTTCCCCTGCCCCCTGCTTAAACAACCCGCATTGTTTGATATAACTGGCTGCCTGCCAGTAATCCTGTTCAAAATCATGAATAGCTCCTCCCCTAACACAAGCCACAGCACCTGCCTGTGCAGCCTGTGAGCTCGTACCTGCTGTGGGCTGGGGATTTCTATTCTCAGGTTCACTCCCAGCTGCCTGTTTCCCTGTGGGTCCCATTAAGCTAGATGGGACCCCGTTAGACCGGGGTGAATTGGTCAGGTCCTCCGAGTGGACCACCGTGTTGGAGGCTCCAGTCTCCACCGAATATCTCCCCTGCACCATCTTCACCCCCGTCCGAACATAGGGCCTGCTCCCCTCAGCATTTTCGCGGGGACACAGGTCAACAGGCTGCGCTGGCTCTAGTCATTGCTGGGAGTGAGGTGGGGCAGACGGGGCCAAAGCACTGTGGCTGCTATTTTTCCCTGGCCAGTCAGAAGAGACCATAGGGACTGTAAAAATGACTCAATTGCGGCAGGAGGGAGGTCTGGCCCTACCTTTTGGGCTGGGGCTGTGGGATCCTTTCCCTTGTCCTTCCAAGGATTTTTACAGTCTTTTGTCCAGTGACCGTCTTTCCCACACCCATAGCAATTTAACCTAGCCTGGGAATGATGGTTCCCCTCCTGGTGTCACTCTTTCTTACTCTGGCTCCCAGGTTTAACCTCATGGACTTTTCCCTTAGGTTGGGGCGTCTTGATACCCCTCCTGTTTCTTGGTGCTGTGGGTGGTGGTCATGGGACCTCTGATTCCCTGACCAACCTTTCCCTGGGTGTTGCCTGTGGGGCTGTTTTACTCAGTTTGCCAGTAAAATCTGGCTGACCTGCCTTCGGGCTGATCAGACATACCATCCCCTTTGCTCTTTTTAAAGCCATACTCAGACTTTCTATCTCTGCTCTACAGGGGCCATGATCTGCTTCCTCAAACCCTTGCTCGCAGGCCAGCTTATATGCTGCCTTTACCTCCCTAACCTTTTCCTCCTGCTCTTTTATTTCTTGTATGAGGCAAGCGTTCTCCTCCCGCACCCTCATCTCATTATTCTTGGCCTCTGCAACTAGGCACTTCAGGTACTCTGACTCGTGCCTCATGTGGCTTTTGCCCTCACTGAACTGAACTACCAGGCACTCTACCTTGGCCTGGTATTCCTCAACCTCCCTTTCCCTATCCCAACTCTCTGCCCTGGCTTCCCTAAGTCTGCAGGTGACTTCCCCAAGCCTGCGGGAACCTAACCACAAACAAACCAGTGGGATAAAAAGAAACCCAATAACTGCTGCTCTCTCCAGACTCAAACCACTGTCTGCCACATCGCACACCGTTGCCGACGGTCCTGCCGCGGTCGCCATTTTGTAAGGAATTAAACTATGGGGTTGGGGTTATTGTCTCTGGCCAGTCAGAAGCCTCTGAGCTGCTCCAGGGACCCCCGTGCAGTTTTGAAGCACTCCCCTATTCCTGGTTCTGACCGCCGGACTTATTTGGTAGCGATGTAGACAGAAAACGTGACTCGTGGTTTGGGTGCAAAAACAGACCAGTATTTATTGAAACAAAAAGAAAGAAACAACTGAAAAATAATCGATACAACACATCTATACCTGGTACAGCACTTTTACTCAACACAGTACACTTAGTGTCCACTAGAGCGCTCTTTGCTCAGTGCAACACTCCTTTACTTAAATACAGCACTTTTAAATACAGCTACTTTACTTCTCACAGTTATTAGTGCCTACCACAGCACTCTCTTTAACACAGTACACCTTGCTCACTACAGCACCCTTTGCTTAGTGGCTTTTACTTAAAAACACAGCACTTTAATACAGCTACTTAGTGTCCACTGAAGCACCTTTCTGCTTAGCGCAACACTTTTATTTAAATACAGCACTTTTAATACAGAACTCAGTGTTCACTACAGCACTTCTCTGCTAGTGCAACACCCTTTTTAATAGCACTTTCAATACAGAACTCAGTGTTCACTACAGCACTTCTCTGCTAGTGCAACACTGTTACTTAAATACAGCACTTTGCCCACTACAGCACCTCTGCTTAGTGGCTTTTACTTAAATACAGCACTTTAATACAGCTACTTAGTGTCCACTGAAGCACTTCTCTGCTTAGTGCAACACCCTTTTAATAGCACTTTCAATACAGAACTCAGTGTTCACTACAGCACTTCTCTGCTAGTACAACACTGTTACTTAAATAGGGGAGGAGAGAACGGACACAACGAGGGAAAATTGACTAAAATCACAGTCCTAACAAAATTCCCCTTTAATTCCCACCCCTATACCTATTCTAAGTTGCCTTGTAATGGGCCAGAAAAATATATATGCTCACCAATGTAAAACGCCTGCTCCATGCCCTGCGATCTTTGATCTTCACTGCCCCGAAATAAAAACACCCCAGTATTTTAAAAGTAAACTGCTGGTGTTCCACTCCTTTAGGCAGGCTCCCACATTGTAGAGGGCATGGAGACGAGGCCACAGAGAGCGAGGTGGCTTCTGAGAAGCTATCTTTTATACCCCATTTTGGGCCGAAACCTTCCCGCCCAAATCTGGATGTATCTGGGCTAAACAAAAGGGATCCAAACTGTCCCCATTGTCTGTAATGGGTTTGGATGAATTACTCTTTCGTTTAAACTGGGTTTTTTTTCAGTTTAAATGTGTCCTCATTGTCTGTGATGGGCTTTGAATAAAGCTGCAGTTTAAATGTGTCCTCATTGCCTGCGATGGGCTTTGAATAAAGCTGCCGTGGTTTGAAAAAAAAATGTCTATTTCCTTGATTGCTTGAGTAAACAGCCTTGGAGGTTAGTGTAAACAAAAGTCATTGTCCTTGTGGTCGGACTGAAACCGCAGTCTCAAGTGGTTAATCCTTTGTGTAAACATTGTAGCAGTTTCTGTAAACACATCGATTGTCTGCTGCAGGGAGGAGAACTCCCTGAACTGCCTTGATTGGCAGTTTGACTGCTCCATTGAACCTTTTTCACAGACACAGCAGGCTGCCTTTTCAAGTCCTTGTCTTCTGCCACGCGGTCTGGTGGCCATTTTGATCCCTGGATTTTTAAAGGTATATTACCCAGGTATTCTTTAATCAACAAAAAATCAATCTTCGGAACTGTAGGAAATTTTGAAATTATTGCAAAACCCCTACATGGGTCTATAATTTCCAGGTTTCTTTCTCTCACCTTTCTTAAATAATGGAGTTATTTGTAATTTTCCAATCTGAAGGTACAGTTCTTGATTTGAGAGCAATTTGGAAGATTATGGCTAAAGCATCTGCAATTTCCTTACCTACTTCCTTTAAAACCCTGAGAAGGAAACGATGAGGTCCTGGAGATTTGCCAGTTTTAGTGCCATTATTTTTTCTAACACTGTTTTCTTGCTTACATTAACTTTAGTGAGTTCCAGTCCTTGATTTATTATTAATTTACCTGGAATCTCAGGTATATTATCCTCTTCCTCTACTCTGAAGACTGACAAGTATGCCATTTCCTTATTTTGATTTGCAATATTGTTCCCATTTGTTTTTAAAGGGTCCACATTACCCTTGACCAACCTGCTTCTTCTAATATAAATGTAAATCTTTTTTTCACCCTCTCTAGTGCCTCTATATCCTTTTCACACCTAATCTAGTGCTGTCTTTTGTCTCCACTAGTCCTATCACCATCTCATCTCATTTTGAATACCTCTTAATGTCTCTTCTCTTTTGTTCTCTCCCAGCCTGGCCTCTTAATCTATTTCATTCCCTGTGCCTCTTTAGTCTTGACAAAGGGTTTTGACCCAAAACGTTGACTTTAATTTCTCTCCACGGATGTTGCCTGGCCTGCTGAGTTTTTCCAGAATTTTCTGTTGTTATTTCGGATTTCCAGCATCTGCAGTATTTTGCTATTGAAAGTAGCAATGCAGGTTAATAAATATATAAAGAGTGCAAACAAAGAAAAGGGGTTCATTTCTAGAGAAATAGAATTCAAAAGCAGAGAAGTTATATTAAACTTATATAGAACCTTGGTAAGACCACACTTAAAGTTCTGTGCTCTAAGATAGAGAACACAAACAGCTGCTTTATCAGGTGGCAGAACAGTGAATGGTCTGAGATAACTGTAAAAGGATGGAGGGATCACAGAAATACTCGTAGAATGGGTATTGGGTAACAGCGGGTACAGATCTCCCGTCTAATAGTTGCCCCGGCAAACCTGGTTTGGCAAATGACGGTTACCTCTGTGTTTGATTTCTACCAAAAAGGTAGAATAACACTGTGTGATGGAGAGCCCCAGAGACATTGGGAGAGCTGTGTGTGTGTGCGTAAAGATTTATCTGAATTTGAGACTCATCATTTGATCCTTTATATTGCAGTTTTCCTATCCTCTTGAACTTGGCTCATCTCCAACAAGCTCAGGGCATCCTGAAATCATGAGACTGGAAGATGCAGAGCAGCATGAACGTCGATTAAGCGAGGAATCGCTGGAAATTAACACTGGCTTACTAACAACCAGCCTCTCAAGCGTTGTAAGTCTGGAGCCTACTGTTAAACTGGAGAACAGTATCGATGGTCAAGACATTTAAGATAGAAAGGAGGGCGATAATTGATAAACTAGCCAAACTTAGGGAGGATAAAATGCCAGGTCTGGATAAATTGCATCTGCACTGGTGCATATATGTATATATTTTATATATATATATAAATAAAAATTCAATAGAAAAGGAAATAGTGCCAGGCAAACAGCTAATGTTATACCTATATTTATGAAGGAATACAGAACAAGTTCAAGGAACTATAGATCAGTTAGCTGAGCATTGGTGATAGGGAGGAACTTGGAATCTTTATAATCAGCAAGTAATTAGGAAGGCTAATGGAATGTTGACCTTTGTTGCAAGGGGTATGGAGTATAAAAGTAGGGGAGTGTTGATGCAACTTTACAGGGCGCTGGTGAGATCGCACCTGGAGTACTGCGTACAGTTTTGGTCTCCATATTTAAGGAAGAATATACTTACATTGGAGGCAGTGCAGAGAAGGTTCACTAGGTTGATTCCTGGGATGAAGGGGTTCACATATGACGAAAGTAGGTTGGGCCTATACTCATTGGAATTTAGAAGAATGAGAGGTGATCTTATTGAAACATATAAGAATCTGAGGAGGATTGACAGGGTGGATGCTGAGAGAATGTTTCCCCTAGTGGGGGTATCTAGAACTAGGGGGTATAGTTTCAGAATAAGGGGTCATCCATTTAAGACGGAGGTGAGGAGGAATTTCTTCTCTCAGAGGGTCGTGAATCTTTGGAATTCTCTACCCCAGAGAGCTGTGGAGGCGGAGTCATTGAATATATTAGAGGCGGAGATTGACAGACATTTGAACTACAAGGGAGTCCAGGGGTGTGGGGAGAGAGCGGGAAAGTGGTATTGAGGCCAAGATTGGATCAGCCATGATCTTATTGAATGGCGGAGTAGGCTCGAGGGGCTGATTGGCCTACTCCTGCTCCTGTTTCTTATGTTCTTATTTAAAGATGTAAATGAAAAACATCTAGAAACTAAAAATATAATGAACGGATTTCAAAAGGGAAGATCATGTTTGATCAAGCTTATTGAATTCTTCGAAGAAGTAACAAAGAGTAGATAAGGGTAATGCAATAGATGTAATATTCATGGTCTTTCAAAAGCCCTTCGATAAGGAAGTAGACTCATGACTACGTTCGGAACATGTGCAGTCAGGTGATAAGGAGCAGATTGGATAGCAAACTGGCTACAAAGCAGAAAGTAGGGGTTAAGGGTAGTTACTCAGTATAGCAAAAGGTGAGACGTGCTGTTCCACTAGTCCACTGGTTGCTGGGGCAACTGTTGTTCACCATTTACATAATGATTTGATCTCAGGAATTAGAAGTACAATATCCAAATTTGCGGATGACACCAAATTGGGGGGTATAGTTAATACTGAGGAAGGCAGAGACAAAATATAAGATGTTAACAAACTTGCAGAATAGGTTTATAAATTCCAAATTAATTTCAATATAGATAAATGTGATGTGGTGCATTTTATCCCTATTATAAAAAGGATATTGGTCCATGACAGTATTGGTAGCAGTGACCAACGCACTGTCCTTGTGGAGACAAACTCTTGTCACCAAACTGAGGACACCCTCCATCGTGTTGTGTGGCACTACTTCCGTGCTAAATGGGATGAATTCAGAAAAGATCTAGCAGCTCAAAACTGGGCATCCATGAAGTGCTGTGGGCCATCAGCAGCAGCAGAATTGTATTCCACCACAATCTGTAACCTCATGGCCTGGCATATCCCTCACTCTACCATTACCATCAAGCCAAGGGACCAACCCTGGTGCAATAAGGAGTGTAGAAGAGCATGCCAGGAGCAGCACCAGGCATACCTAAAAATGAGGTGCCAACCTGGTGAAGCTGTAACACAGGACTACATGCATGCTAAACAGCGGAAGCAGCACGCTGTAGACAGAGCTAAGCGATTCCACAACCAACGGATCAGATCAAAGCTTTGGACAATTAAACAACTAACAGGAGGAGGAGGCTCCATAAACATCCCCATCCTCTATGATGGTGGAGTCCAGCACACCAGTGCAAAAGACAAGGCTGAAGAGTTTGCAGCCTTTTCAGCCAGAAGTGCCGAGTGGATGATCCATCTCGACCTCCTCCTGAGGTCCCCACCATCACAGAAGCCAGTCTTCAGTCAATTAGCTTCACCCCACGTGATATCAAGAAACAGCTGAGTGCACTGGATACAACAAAGTCTATGGGCCCCGACAACATCCCGGCTATCGTGCTGAAGAGTTGTGCTCCAGAACTAGCTGTGCCTCTAGACAAGCTGTTCCAGTATAACTATAACACTGGTATCTACCCGACAATGTGGAAAAATGCCCAGGTATGCCCTGTCCACAAAAAGCAGGACAAATTCAACCCAGCCAATAACCGCCCCATCACTCTACTCTCAATCATCAGCAAAGTGATGGACGGAGTCATCAACAGTGCTATCAAGCGACACTTACCAATAACCTGCTCACCGGTGCTCAGTTTGGGATCCGCCAAGACCACTCATTTCCAGACCTCGTTTCAACCTTGGTCCAAACATGGCCAAAAGAGCTGAATTTCGGAGGTGAGGTGAGAGTGACTGCCCTTGGCATCAAGGAGCCCTAGTAAAATTGAAATCAGTGGGAATTGGGGAAAACTCTCCACTGGCTGGAGTCATACCTAGCACAATGGAAGATGGTGATGGTTGTTGGAGGCCAATCAACTCACCCCCAGGACATCACTGCAGGAGTTCCTCAAGGCATCCTAGGCCCAACCATCTTCAGCTGCTTCATCAATGACCTTCCCTCCAACATAAGGTCAGAAGTGGGAATGTTCGCTGATGACTGCACAGTGTTCAGTGCCATTCACAACTCCTCAGATAATGAAGCAGTCGGTGCCCGCATGCAACAAGACCTGGACGACGTTCAGGCTTGGGCTGATAAGTGGCAAGTAACATTCGCGCCACAGAAATGCCTGGCAATGACTATTTCCAACAAGCGAGACTCTAACCACCGCCCCTTGACATTCAGTGGCATTACCATCGCCGAATCCCCCACTATCAATATCCTGGGGGTCACCGTTGACCAGAAACTTAACTGGACCAGCCACATAAATACTGTGGCAGCAAGAGCGGGTATTCTGCGGCAAGTGTCTCACCTCCTGACTCCCCAAAGCCTTTCCATCATCTACAAGGCACCAGTCAGGAGTGTGATGGAATACTCTCCACTTGCCTGGATGTGTGCAGCTGCAACAACAATCAAGAAGCTCAACACCATCCAGGACAAAGCAGCCCGCTTGATTGGCACCCCATCCACCACCTTAAACATTCACTCCCTCCACCACCGGCGCACTGTGGCTGCAATGCTTACGATCTGCAAGATGCACTGCAGCAACTCGCCAAGGCTCCTTCAACAGCACTTCGCAAACCCGTGACCTCTACCACCTAGAAGGACAAGGGCAGCAGGCGCTTGGGAATGCCGTCACCTCCAAGTTCCCCTCCAAGTCACACACCTCCCGACTATGAAATCTATTGCCATTCCTTCATCGTCAGTGAGTCAAAATCCTGGAACTCCCTCCCTAACAGCTCTGTGGGAGTACCTTCACCACACGGACTGCAGCGGTTCAAGAAGGTGGCTCACCACCACCTTCTCAAGGGCAATTAGGAATGGGCAATAAATGCTGGCTTTGCCAGCGACACCCACAACGAATAAAAAAAAGATTACCCAGAGGGTCTTAGGAGTTGTAAGGCTTTTTATTAAAGAGCAATAGTTTAAGCACAGTCAGATACTACATGCGATTGAAATAGATACAGTAGACATACAACCCGTGACAGATGAGAGCGATCTATGGCCCTGGAACAGAACAAAATGACCGGACGGATGGACGGACGGTGAGGCAGTATGGTGGTCCCAGATTGGGTGGATTCCTGCAGTCTGCAGCAGTGGTAACTTCTGTTGGGTCATCCCTCGAGCTGTTGGAGGTGATAGGCCATAGCCATCATGCATCCACCTCGGAGAAGTCTTTGCCCCTAACTGCCTATTTTCCTCTCTTGGTCGTCCATTTTTATACCTTATTTCGATGGGCTGGTGGATACCTGGTGTCAATCATTTTTACCCATTCCATTATCCAATGAGAGAATTTTCCTCCTTATCTCTGTTCTAAAGGTCTTGTTGCCTTCTCGTAGACAGCTTGTTTATCTTACGGCTCCTTGCTGTATCCCTTATCAGGCCTAGTTATGCCCACCGAAGGCCAGTTTTTGTGTTCTGACCTTGTAATTCAACTCTCTTTATTACCGAGATCTTTTCACTGCTTTCCTCTCTCAGCTTCTGCACCAAACGACTTCTCACCCTCGGTGATTTCAACCTCCATCTCAATTCATCATGCTCTCTCTCCTCTGAGTTCACTAACCTCCTATCCTCCCTTAATCTCTCCCTCCATGTAAACTCCCCAACACATATTCACGGCCGCCCCCTTGACCTTGCCATATCTCGTGGCCTTGCTACTCCCATCGTGTCAATCGCAGACAAGGCCATCTCTGACCACTTCCTCCTATTGCTCTCCGCCCATATCCCCCTTCCACGCACCCCCTCCCCCAAACCCTACTTCTTTCTGTGTCCGCCCCTGGAAATAACTCTCTCCCAACTCTCTTACAACTGCACTTATGAAATCCCAACTGTCCAGCCTTTGGACCTCTGTTCCCCATGACATTTCTGCAGCTACCAATCTACTCAACCACACCCTCCTCACCACCACCTTTGATGCCCTAGTCCCTATTAAAACAATTACCCTCTCTCACCCTGGCTGTTCCCTCGGTGCTGCCCTCATTTTCACTCCCTTAAGTCCAAGGGACGCAGACTTGAATGGATATGGTGGACAACTGGTTTAACCATTCACCGCCAGATCTGGCTGGACCACATCATCGGGTCCTGCTCTCGTCTGCCAAAATTGCTCACGATTCCAGAATCATTCTGGAATGCAAAGATAAACCCCGGCCTCTATCCTCCACTGCTAACCATCTTCTTCAACCCCTCTCCCCTGTCTACTCCAGCCTCACCTCTGCCAACAAGTGTGAGGAGCTCATGGACTTCTTTGTCTCTAAGATTGAGATCATCCATTCAGCTGCCTCTGCCACTTCCCTTCCTTCCCCTAGCCCACCGGGCCAAACTTCCTCTGGTTCTCTGTAAACTTTCATGCCAATAAAGCATTTGAATTGGAATTGGTTTCCCCCTGCCCTAGCCCTGAACTCACATTTTTCTCCAGTTTCTCTCCAATTTCCCCTCATGACCTCTCCACACTCATCTTGTCCATGAGACTCACTTCCTGCTCCCTTGAACCTATTCCCACCAAACTGCTGACCACCCAACTTCCTTTTCTGGCTCCCATGTTAGCTGACATTATTAACAGTTCTCTCTCCTCGGGTACTGTCCCCGTCTCCCTTTATTCTGTCATCATCACCCCTCTCCTCAAAAAACCAACCCTTGACCCCTCCGTCCTTGCAAACTACTGCCCCATCTCCAACCTCTCTTTCCTCTCCAAGGTCCTTGACTGTGTTGTCGCCTCCCAAATCCATGCCCATCTTTCCCAGAACTCCATTTTGAATCCCTCCAATCAGGTTTCCGCCCCTGTACTGAAGTATCGAAACAGCTCTCATCAAAGTCACAAATTATGTCCTTTGTGACTGTGACAAAGATCAACTATCCCTCCTCGTCCTTCTTGACTTGTCTGCAGCCTTTGACACGGTTGACCACTCCATCCTTCTCCAACACCTCTCCACCGTCGTCCAGCTGGGTGGGACTGCATCGCCTGGTTCCATTCTTACTATCTAATCGTAGCCAGAGAATCACCTGCAATGGCTTCTCTTCCCATTCCCGCATCATTTCCTCTGGTGTTCCCCAAGGATCTATCCTTGGTCCCCTCCTATTTCACATCTACATGTTGCCCCTTGGCGACATCATCTGAAAACACAGCGTCAGTTTCCACATGTACACTGATGGCACCGAGCTCTACCTCACTACTTCTTCTCTCGACCCCTCCACGGTCTCTAAATTGTCAGACTGCTTGTCCGACATCCAGTTCTGGATGGGCAGAAATTTTCTCCAATTAAATATTGGGAAGACCGAAGTCATTGGGCTGGATTTTCATTCAGGGGCGGGTTGGTGTCGTGAAATCCGCATTTCGTGTTATCCACACGAATCTAATTCGGCGTGGGAGATTGATGCTATTTTAACTAAATTGCCCAATTGAGTTCCAGCATGTGGGAACCCATGGCAAATAAGTTTCTCCAGTCTGAAAGTTGCCTCCGATGATGTCATCATTGCTGCTACATTTAAGGTCTGCAACAAGCCTTGCTTCTTCTGCAGGCTGCCAACCGTTTTGGCATTTGCTGATACACTGAGCTGGAAGCAGGATGGCCAGAGAAAGACCGAGGTCTGCACCCCGTTTCGACGACGTTGCCCTGCAGGCTTTAGTGGAGGGAGCAAGAGCTCACAAGGCGGTGCTCTTCCCTTCATCAGGGAGGAAGAAGCCTCCCCAGCAGACAAAGGCTGCATGGCTGCAAGTGGCAGAGGAGGTCAACTCCTTACCGGCTACCCGCTGAACCTGGATACAGTGCAGGAAGAGATTTCATGACCTTCAGCGCACTGGAAAACTGGGTATGAATTTCCCATCACTCTCAATCTGATCCCCATTGCCTTTCCTCACCAGCACTCAGCTTTAGCAATCTCTTCCTCCACATCCCACTTGACACTGTCATCCATGCACCCTTACCCATTCCCTCTCTCTCTATGGTCACATTCACCTAACTATTCGACTATGCAGCCCTCACACTCCCTATCACTCTGATGCTATGAAAACAACTGACAACACACAGGGAGGGCCCTGGGTCTTGCCACCTCACTCCATCTTTGTCTCCTTCTAAGCATCTATGCTATGGATTCTCTACACTCACTCCTTCATTCTCACTCAACCTCCTCTTGTCTCCCTCATTGCAGGAAAAGAGAGCTCACAATAAAAGAGAACGAGCGAGGACAGGAGGAGAGCCACCATCAGTAGCCCACCTCACCCCCTGGGAGGAGGCGGTCTTGGAGATCGTAGGACTGGAGGATGAGGCGCAAGTGGGGGACGGACAGACGTGTGCATCACACCAAGCTGGTGACAGAATAGTTTTCCATCTCTCTCATTGACATTGCATGAGTCGCTGATAATGTTTTGGAAGCTCTAAAAGATGGACTAATGATCATCTGCAATATGCAATGTGCATGTAACCTTGGCATCACATCTCTGACTCTTTCTTTTACTCCCCCACAGGACCATCGCAAGCACCCGTCTACACTAGCCAGGAGGAACAGGCTGAGCCTCCAGACTCCTTAGAGGAAGCTGCAACCTCTGAGGGTGCAGCGTCAGCAGAATTCAGCGCACCCAGCACCAGCGCAGACACTCACACCTCGGTGGGACCTTCGGGACATAGAGTAGTGTTGTCAACTGGTGTATCACAGCTCAGAAGTGAGCATCAGCAGATTGTGGAAACAGGGACAGCAGTGGAGAGTCCTAGTCGGAGGGCGCAGGACTCTGCCAGCTCGGCTCAGCAGCATGTCGACCCTCTGCCTCTGGGTCCATCCATAAGATCGGAGGTGATGGAACTCCAGGCACAGATGCAGGAGTCTCTGGCAGGTTTTGTCTCTAGGGTCGCTGCGAGTGTGGAGCGAATGGAGGAGTCCATAGCGAACATGAGCAGAGCCTTTGCAGAGTCATTGGCACATGAACGCATCACCATGGAAAGGATGGCAACCTCCGTGGAAAGGATGGCTACAGTAGATGAGAGGATGGCTACGGCCATGGAGGAGCTAAGTCGCCAGAGTGTTGAAAACATTCTGAGTGTTCAGAATAGACTGATATCTCTGGAGGAGCGATGGTCAGCTGTTGAACAGAGAAACCAGACCTTCATGGCAGTCCCTCTAAGTAGGACTGCCAGTGCAGATACGGGTCCCCATGGGCCCCCTGATGTGCAGCAAGGTGCTCTCAAGCCACTTGCAAGCGCTGAGGGGGACCTGACCCATGAGAGAGAAGTTGGTGGCAGACATCAAGGAAGTGGGGGCTCCTCTCCAAGCGCTCACACTTCCACGCCACTGCAGAGCCCTCGGTCAGAGCCCCACCAGAGTCCACACCCAACGGAGATAGAGGTCTCAACCCCTGCACAGCCGCAGGAGCAGCAGACTGTTGATGAGCCCTCACAGTGTCGCCACCCCAGAGGACGCCCACCACAGGTGTCGAGACAGGAGCAGCAAGAAACTGAGCAAGGGGCCTCCACATCTGCTGAAGCCACAGGGGAAGCACCACTTAGGAGCACGCATAAGAGGAAGATACTGCACAAATAGTCACAAGGGTAGTCACTTGGGTGAAATTTGATGTTTTATGTGTAAAAGCCATCATATGAATCATGTACATAAAAAATCTGATGGTTACTGCTGTAGTTGTGGCGTGTGTCACTTCGCGAATGGGACTTCCACATTGAGGGCTTAGGATTACTTGCAATTATCAGATGGCTGGATAGATCAGGTGGTCAGATTGCTAGGAATCAGCTGGTTCGCGGCCATTGTCGATGCTCAGGTAAGAAGATGCGAGGCAAAAGTGATTGAGTGACTAGGCTAAGCAAATCTGGCCAAGATGAGTGCGTTCCTTGCATCCTGGGCAGCTATGTTCTCGCCTACTGCTGCTGCTGGTTGATGGGCCTCTGCAGGGTGTTCGTTTTTGCTCTCCTCCTCCTCCTCCTCCTCCTCCTTCTCATCTGAGGAGGATATGTGAGGAGCCACTTGGTCCTCAGGAATCTGCAAACCATGACGCTGTGCCATGTTGTGAAGTGCACAGCAAACCATGCCGATTCTGGAGGCCCTGGCTGCTGAGTACTGCAGGGCTCCACCTGATCTATCCAGGCATCTGACGCGCATCTTCAGCTAACCGATGGTTTGCTCTATTATGGCTCTGGTGGACATGTGGCTGGAGTTGTAGCTCTCCTCAGCTTCGTTGGATGGTCTCCTCAACGGCGTCATTAGACACGTCCTCAGGGGATAGCCCTTGTCTCCAAGTAGCCATCCATTAAGTTGGTCTGGCGGACTGAATAGCGGAGGCACACTAGACTGGCGCGGTATGAAGGAGTCATGGCAACTGCCAGGGTACTTGGCACAAACATGCAAAATTTCCTTCTTGTGGTCACACACCAGCTGAATGTTAAGGGAGTGGAAGCCCTTGCGATTGACAAAAATACCTGGATTGCAATGGGGTGCCTTAAGGGTCACATGTGTGCAGTCAACGACGCCCTGCACCCTTGGAAAGCCTGCCAGATGAGCTAATCCAACCGCACGCGCCGTGACACTTGCTCGATCCTTGGTGAAATGGATGTGATTGTGTGCGAGGGCAAAGAGGGCGTCAGTTACCTGCGTGATGCAAGTGTGTGCAGCCGCCTGGGAGATGCCGCTGATGTTTGTTGCTGATCCCTGGAATGAGCCTGAGGCAAAAAAGTTGAGTGCGGTGTTGACTTTGACGGCCACTGGTAAGGGTTGTCCACCTGGTCCTCTGGCCTGCAGGTCTTGTTGCAGCATTGCGCAGATGTCACCCACTACCTCTCGCGAAAGTCGGAACCGCCTTTGGCACTGCTGCTCAGTCATGTTGAGGTAGCTGACCCTGTGTCTGTAGACCCTGTTTGGGGGGTATCTCCTGCGCCGACGGGCTTCCATGTGCTGGCCCCTTCTGGCCTGTGTACTTTCAGGTGGGTGAGCAGCAGCTTGGTACGCCTGTTGTTGCTGCCGCTGTTGGGGCTGCTGTTGTTGTTTCTGCTGCTGTTGGGACTGCTGTTGTTGTTGCTGCTGTTGTTCGGCCTCATCTAATATCCAGAAGGGAAGGAAATAAATGGCTCCCATGCTTCTGGTAGATGCCTCAGTTGAGGAAGTGCTCAGTGAAGGTGGCGAGAGGGGTTTCCCAGGAGGTCACACTGGAGATGGGTGTCAGGCTCCAAACTTCCACAGCTGTGGTTATGCCTTCTAAAAGTTCCCCCAGACCTGAGACAGCAAAGTCCTGCCACCTGCAAATGATGGCTGATCAAATCTCCTCTTTAATGGTTGAGCTGCGGCTGATAGTCAGCAATCCAATTGTGCTCCCGTCAGGTTTCACTGTCGTGTTTCAGAACAGGTATGTTTCACGTGGGAAAAGGGTTAAAATCGCAATGGCCATTCAAAATGGCATTATAGAGGCAAT
Source organism: Somniosus microcephalus (assembly GCF_052327205.1). Lineage (NCBI taxonomy): Eukaryota > Metazoa > Chordata > Chondrichthyes > Squaliformes > Somniosidae > Somniosus > Somniosus microcephalus. The sequence goes on along the minus strand of NC_140990.1, from coordinate 176,462,537 downwards.
TTAGAGCTTGTTAAGGACCTTAACGGCTTATCCCGCCTCTTGGAGACGGGACCATCAGACACGAATTTTTGAAAATTGCGTGGATGCGGGATGGAGGCGGGGTCGGGCCCACCCGCCAGTTTTTGCAATTTTAACCACCCGCACGCCTCCAAACCCGCCTCCACAGCCCAATGAAAATCCTGCCCATTGTTTTCGGTCCCTGCCACAAATTCCATTCCCTAGCCACTGACTTCATCCCTTTCCATAACATCTGTTTGAGGCTGAACCCCACTGTTCTCAGCCTTGGTGTCATATTTGACCCTGAAATGATCTTCCAACCATGGGCATAACTAAGACCTCCCACATTCTACCCTATGTAAACTTGAGGTCATCCAAAACTTGGCTGCCCATGTTCTAACTTGCACCAAGCCCCGTTCACCCATCACCCCTGTACTTGCTGACCAACATTGGCTCCCGGTAAAGCAACACCTCGATTTCAAAATTCTCATCTTTGTTTTCAAATCCCTCCATGGCCTCACCCCTCCCTATCTCTGTAATCTCCTCCAGCCTCACAACCCCCTGAGATATCTGCGCTCCTCTAATTCTGCCCTCTTGAGCATCCCTGATTATAATCGCTCAATCATTGGTGGCCGTGCCTTCTGTTGCCGAGGCCCTAAGCTCTGGAATTCCCTCCCTAAACCTCTCCGCCTCTCTACCTCTCTTTCCTCCTTTAAGACACTCCTTAAAACCTACATCTTTGACCAAACTTTTGGTCACCTGCCCTAATTTCTCCTTATGTGGCTCGGTGTCAATTTTTTTTGTCTTATAATACTCCTGTGAAATGCCTTGGGATGTTTTACTATGTTAAAGGCGCTATATAAATACAAGTTGTTGTTGATATGGAGGCACTGGAGAAGGTGCAAAAAAGGGTGTTGCCAGAACTGAGAGGTTATACCTATCAAGAAAGATTGAACAGGCTGGGACTGTTTTCTCTAGAGAAGAGAAGCCCGAGGGGTGACCTGATAGAGGTATTTAAGATCTTGAAAGGGTTTGATAGGGTAGTGGTAGAAAAGATGTTTCCACTTGTGGGTGAGATCAAAAATAGGGGCAATAAATATAAGATGATCACTAAGAAATCTAGTAGTGAATTCAGGAGAAACTTCTTTACCCAGAGAATGGTTACAATGTGGAACTTGCTACCACAAGGAGTAATTGAGGAGAAACGCATAGATGCATTTAAGGGGAAGCTAGATAAACACACGAGGGACAAAGGTATAGAAGTCTATGCTGATAGGGTCAGATGAAGTGGGGCAAAATGCTGGCATGGACCAGTTGGGCAGAATGGTCTGTTGTTGTGCTGTACATTCTATGTAATTCCATGTAACTTTGGTAGAAGGAATAAGGAGGCCACCTACACCTTGGAAAATAAGAATCTAAATGGGGTAGAGGTGCAAACGAATCTAGTGGTATAGATTCACAAGTCATTAAAAGTAGCAACACAGGTTAATAAATTTATGAAAAGTGCAAATAAAGCAAAAGGGTACATTTCTAGAGCAATTATGTTAAGCTTATATAGAACCTTGGTAAGGCCACACTTACCAAGTACTGTGGTCTAAGATAGAGGGTACAGACAGCTGTTTTAGGTCCACATCAGGTGGCATAACAGTAAATGGTCTGAGAGAACTGTAAAAGAATGGAGTCTCAACGAATATAACCCTGTGGTTATTGGGACCACAAAGACTTGTAACAAGGGTATTAGGATAACGGCGGGTACAGATTTCCCATCTACTAATTGCCCCAGCACACCTGTTTTGGCAAGTGACGGTTACCTCTGAGTTTCATTTCTGCCAAAAAGTTAGAATAACACTGTGTGTCGGAGAGCCCCAGAGACATTGGGAGAGCTGTCTGTGTGTGTGAGATCACGCACCTGTGTAATGATATATCTTAATTTGAGACTTAGCATTTGACCCTTTATATTGCAGTTTTATCCTTTTGAACTTGGCTTATCTGAACCAAGTTCAGAGATTTTCAAGATCACGAATCAGGAAGATGCAGGACAGGACGAGCCTCCAGGAATTGCGGAATCACTGGAAATTAGCAGGAGCTTTCTAGCAACCAGCCCCCCAAGGATGGTAAGTCTAGAGCCTACTGTTAAACTGGAGAACGGTATTGATGGTCAAGACATGTAAGATAGAAAGGAGGGAGATAATTGATAAACTAGCCAAACTTATGGAGGATTAAAAACTCCAGATATGGATAAATTGAATCTGCACTGGTGTATGTGTATAATATTTATATATAGGAAAAGGAATAGTGCCAGAGGTCTGGTGGACAACTAGTGTTATTCCTATACTCATAAAGGAATATATAGAACTAGCCCAGGTAACTAGAGATTAGTTAGCTGAACATTGGTGGTAGGAAAGAAGTTGGAATTTTATCACAAAAAATTCGGTTGGTTAGCGCCTCCGGGGGTGATAACGGGGCGCTAGGAACTTAGCGCCCGAGCGTGGCGATTTTAGCGCCGCTCGCAAAATTGACCAGTCGTTTTGCAGCGGCACTAAACACTACCACCACGATCTCCTGCACCTGCAGATCGTGACGTCAGTCAAGCGCACAACGCCCCGGTAGCGCCCTGGACCAGATATTGGGTCACGCCCCCTGCCTTAGCGCCTGCTGCAAGGAACAACAGGTAGAGGGAAACGTTTTCAAGTCGGGAAGGGGCTGGGGGAGCGCTGTTTAAAGGCGGGTGCTTCCTACTTTTTCTTGTCAGCAGAATTTTTGGTACATGCAGGTTGAGAGGGAGAGAGACTTCTGGAGAGATTTAACGAGTTTCGGCCCTCAGCACCAGTTTTGAGGTTCCTAAGAGCCGAGCTCTTTCCCTGGGCCTATCCATTAGTGCTTTCAATACAATTGCTTTAGAGGTCTCTCCAGGCCGAGAATCAAGGAGCAGGGTGTGGCTGGCCAGCAAGATGGCCCCTCCCCTTTAAGAAATGGACAGCGCCAGTCTGTCTGGCTTCCATGGTAACTGGCATCGCCTGAGCTTCGGTAGCGTTCTGAGGCAGCACCCCACTCCCCAACGTTAGCGCCTTAAGAGAGCTGTGTAGTGCCTGGTAGAGGCGAATTTTGCAGCCAGAGGCGATAATTAGCGTCAGGCACTAAACCGTGTGCCCGGACGATATTAGCGCCCCAATATGGACGATACCCATTTTTCCCCCTTAATCTTAATTTGCAGGAGTGCATGGGTTTGGGAGCAGGTGGGGAGTTCAAACCAGCTAAATTGACAGCGCGTTGCGAAGTCGACTCCAACCTGCCGATTTCCACATTTGACTGGAGCGCGTTAGCCTGCGTGCGAGCAACCCCCTCGGGAGAGGTGGGTTGTCAGTTTCCATATGCTAATTACTCAATTAGAGCGATATTGACACACTGTTTTCAGTTTAACGTCGGGTCCACGGGCTTCCCGGGCTTCCTGAAACTGGCCAGTGAAACCAAGGTGTGTACACAACGGCAATTGAGGGGCTAAAGCAATCTCAGGGAAATGTGCCAATAAAGACTCAGTGGGAAAGGGTTTGTTCACAAGTACTTTTGCTGAGAGGTTACTTTGTACAATTTAGAGGTTACTTTCTACACGTTGGAGTTTTGATCTATCACATCAGGATGGATGCCGCTTATATTGCCTTAGATTGGACCTCAGATGAGGACCAAAATGACCAGCAACAGCACCAGCAGCCTGCAGGTCACAGACCTGTAGCTCCACAGGAGAGAGGCAACCAGCAGAGAGATGCAGCTCGCAAGAGGCACTACCCACAAAACAGGGTCTACAGGCAGAGGCTCAGTTTTCTTAACATGTCAGAACACTCGTGTGTCATGAGGCTCAGGATGTCATGTCAGGTGGTGACAGACATCTGCAGCCTCCTAGAAGAATACATGCTGCCTGTGGACCTGGTGGCCACACATTACCAGTGGCTTTCAAAGTCACCACTGCCCTCAACTTTTTTTGCCTCCGGATCCTTTCAGGGCGACGCCGCAGGCATATCCAGAATCTCCCAGTCGCCTGTCCACAAATGCATAAGACAGGTCACTGATGTCAACTTTGCCTGCGATGATGCCAGTCAGAAGGAGCAGGCACTCGGCTTTGCGGCTCTGGCTGGCTTCCCACGGGTGCAGGGAGTCATCGACTGCACACATGTGACAAACCGGGCACCCCACAGAACAACCAGGCGTATTCGTCAACCGCAAGAGCTTCCCCTCCATTAATGTGCAGCTGCAACCGCTAAAAGATGTTTGTGCAGGTGTCAGAAACCCGAACACTGATGCCCAACAGTGATATAGTGAATGACATATTACCACCAGATGTGTGATTGAACAGGCTATCGGCATGCTGAAGGTACGCTTTAGGTGCCTGCACAGATCTAGATGCGCCAGCCAGGGTCTCCAGAATGGTCATGGTTGCAGCAGCGAGGGTTGGACTGGCAGGAGGCACAAGATGAAGAGCTCAGGTCCTCCTCGGATGATTCGGAGGGGGAGGAGGAAGAAGAGGAGGAGGGTGATAAGGACAATGCACCCCCCAGCTACTCACATTGCTGCCAGAGATGCCCTTATTAATGCAAGGTTCACTTAAGTTGCACCAATGCACCCATGTCACCAGAAAATGCAACAGCCACTCTTCCCCGTCATTCCCCCCACTCAATGCCACTAACACAAAGCTGTCCTGCAACCAACGAACCACCCCTTGAACTTTCCCCCCATTGGTCACCATAGAATCATAGAATGGTTACAGCACAGAAGGAAGCTATTCGGCCCATCAAGCCCATGCCAGCTCTCTGCATGAGCACTTCAGCTAGTCCCAGTCCCCTGCCCTTTCCCCGTAGCCCTGCAATTTTTTTTCCTTCAGGTACTTATCCAATTCCCTTTTGAAAGCCATGATTGAATCTGCCTCCACCACCCTTTCAGGCAGTGCATTCCAGCTCTTAACCACTCGCTGCGTAAAAATGTTTTTCCTCATGTCGCCTTTGGTTCTTATGCCAATCACCTTAAATCTGTGTCCTCTGGTTCTTGACCCTTCTGCTAATGGGAACAGTTTCTCTCTATGTACTCTGTCCAGACCCCTCATGATTTTGAACACCTCTATCAAATCTCCTCTCAATCTTCTCTGCTCTAAGGAGAACAACCCCAGCTTCTCTAGTCTATCCTCGGAACTGAAGTTCCTCATCCCTGGAATCATTCTCGTAAATCTTTTCTGCACCCTCTCTAAGGCTTTCACATCCTTCCTAAAGTGTGGTGCCCAGAATTAGACACAATACTCCAGTTGAGGCCAAACCAGTGTTTTATAAAGGTTCATCAGAATTTCCACGCTTTTATACTCTATACCTCTATTCATGAAGCCCAGGATCCCGTATGCTTTTTTAACTGCTTTCTCAACCTGCCCTGCCACCTTCAATGATTTGTGCCCATATACCCCTAGGTTTCTGTTCATGCACCCCCTTTAGGATTGTACCCTTTAGTTTATATTTCCTCTTGTAGGAACGGAGGTTCCTATCGAAAAGACTGAGTTTGACTCAGGCAATTAAAACAATGAACTTTAATGGAACAAAACAGGTTTTAACTAGAAACTGCTGGAATACATCAACTACAAGTCTGCTCTCCTTGAAGGCTCCACGAGGACTGATCCCCTGGTCTGAAGGCTGACATCATGACGTCATCGCGTTCTTCCCACCATTGGGGAATCACGTGACTAACGGCATGACATCATCACGTTGAAACCGCGCTGTAAAGGTAACTAGACATTGTACAGTCAAACAGTGTAATTAAAGATACAGGCACAGACAGTAACTACATTGCTGTTAAAGGAATTATGTACAACCGCTCTGAGTCCTTTGGTGGCTCCGCCACATGCACCCCCCCAGAATTGTCTTTAACAGAAAAAGTGAGACGAGGAGGAGGTCTGACAAGTCTGTCTGATTGACTTCGATATCTTGACAGAGGAAGTTGATGACCGGTGGTCGAGCTGGCAGTCGGTTGTGGTTGAGCAGGCGCGGCGAGCGTGGTCGAGTTGGCGGGCGGCTTTGGTTAATCTGGCGCGGCGGCTGTGGGCGGTCGGCCACGTTTGGGTGGTTGAGCAACGACGACTGGGTGGTCCAGGTCAAGGTGAGCCGGCTTCAATCGGTCCACCGAGATGTGATCCGGCTTTCCTCCGACGTCAACCGAAAAGGATTTGTCTCCTGGTTCAATGACGCGGAAAGGACCAGTGTAAGGGGGTTTGAGCGGATCCCGGTGAGCGTCGTGTTGGATGAATACATACTCAGCATTCTTCAGTCCCAGTGGCACGTGGGAGTTCTGTAAGCCGTGATTTGATGTAGGCACCGGAGTGAAGCATCTGGCCGCTTCCTGGTGGCTAACGAGTTGCTGGGAGGCGGACCATGGCTCTGTGGGAGAAGGGAGGAAATCCCCTGGTACTCGGAGAGGCTGGCCATAGACGAGTTCAGCTGAGGACAATTGCAGGTCTTCTTTGGGTGCCATACGAAGACCCAAAAGGACCCATGGAAGTCTGTCCACCCATCCTGCACCTTGAAGACTGGCCCGAAGGGCGGCTTTAAGCGACCTGTGGAATCGCTCGCAAAGGCCGTTCGCCTGTGGATGATAGGTGGTGGTGCGATGAAGTTTGGTGCCGAGCCCCTGAGCTACAGTGTTCCAAAGCTCCGAGGAAAATTGCGGCCCACGGTCAGAAGAGATGTCTGCCGGTACCCCGAAACGGGCAACCCAACAGGAGATGAAAGCTCTAGCGACGTCTGCCGAAGTGGTGGAAACCAAAGGAATTGCCTTTGGCCACCTAGTGGTGTGGTCCGCCATGGTGAGGAGATGAGTATAACCCTGAGAAGGCGGAAGCAGCCCCACAAGGTCCACATGCACGTGGTTGAAACGACGCTCCGGAACAGCGAACGTAGCCACTGGAGCTTTAACATGAGTCTGGACTTTGGCCTTCTGGCAGACGTCGCAGGTATTAGCCCAGTCACGGACATCGAGGTGCATACCTTTCCAGACGAACTTTGCCGACATAAGCCATTGTGAAGCCTTCATCCCAGGGTGCGACAATCCGTGTATGGCATCAAACACCTTCCGGCGCCATGCGACCGGCACGATAGGTCGGGGAACGCCCATGGAGACGTCGCAAAGGAGCGTGGCGCCTGTGGCCTGGAAAGTGATGTCGGTCGCTTGGAAGCTAGAGGGAATGGTTCTGTATGATTGGACCTCAGTGTCCGAGGCCTGATCTGCAGCCATGAGGGCGTAGTCGATCCCCAGGTGCACCGCGTGGACCGTCACACGGGAGAGGCAATCCACCACCAGGTTGTCCTTACCAGACACATGTTGAATGCCCATGATAAATTTGGAAATAAACGTCAAGTGACGTTGTTGACAAGCGGACCACGGTTCGGCAGTCTTGGCCATGGCGAACATAAGAGGTTTGTGGTCGACAAAAGCCGTGAAGGGACGTCCTTCCAATAAGAACCAGAAATGGCGAATGGCGAGGAAAAGGGCCAGTAGCTCCCGATCAAAGGTGCTGTATTTTTTTTCATTATTCCGTAGTTGACGGCTGAAAAACGCCAGTGGTTGCCACGTGCCATTGACCCACTGCTCTTGCACTGCACCGATGGCATAGTCAGACGCGTCCGTGGTAAGGGCGATGGTGGTACCTGGAAGTGGGTGCGCCAGCATGGTTGCGTTGGCCAAAGCACTCTTGGTGTTGACGAACGCCTGGTCCATCTCGGCCGTCCAGCTGATTGGATCCTTACCGGACTTGCCCTTGCGGGCCCCGTACAAGGGTTGCATAAGCTGAGCCGCCTTAGGGACAAAACGGTGGTAGAAGTTGACCATCCCCAGGAACTCTTGCAAGGCCTTGACGGTTGGCGGGCGCGGGAAAGAGGTAACCGCTTCCACCTTCGTCATTAAGGGGACGGCGCCATCCGATGTTATGCGGTGTCCCAAGAAATCGATCTGCTGCAGGCCGAACTGGCACTTGGCCGGGTTGATGATTAAACCGTGCTGGCTGAGGCGCATAAAGAGGGAACGCAAATGGGAGATGTGCTTTTCCTTGCTAGCACTGGCGATGAGAATGTCGTCAAGGTAGACGAAGATGAAGCATAGGTCTCGGAGCACAGAGTCCATTAAACGCTGGAACGCCTGTGCTGCGTTCCTCAAGCCAAACGGCATCCGCAGGAACTCAAAGAGGCCAAAAGGGGTGATGACTGCGGTTTTCGGGACGTCTTGCGGGTGCACGGGAACCTGGTGATATCCCCGGACGAGGTCGACTTTAGAAAAGATAGAATTTCCCGCCAAATGGGCCGAGAAATCCTGAATATGCGGAATCGGGTACCGATCCGGAGTGGTGGCGTCGGTAGTCACCACATGGCTGCCAGCCGCCGCCCGGTTTCGGAACAATGTGGAGAGGCGAGGACCAGGGACTATTGGATCGTCGAATGATCCCGAGCCGCTCCATTGTGTCGAACTCCGCTTTCGCAGCCGCGAGCTTGCCGGGTTCGAGCCTTCTAGCCCGCACATAAACCGGGGAGCCAGTAGTGGTGATATGATGTTCAACACCATGCTTCGTTGCCGAGGAGGAGAAAGTGGGCCTTGTCAGCTCCGAAAACTCTCCGAGGAGCTGAGTGAAGTCATCCGGAGGAGGGAAGGCACAGGCAATAGAGCGCGACATGGAGGTACCGTGGTAGCACGGAATTGAGTGGAAGGTGGCCGCGTTGATCAGCCGGCGGTGCCGGACATCGACGAGGAGGCTGTTGGCACACAGAAAATCCGCCCCTAAGATGGCCTGTGAGACTATGGCCATGACGAATTCCCAAAAGAAGCGCTGACCGCCGAAACAGACTTCGACCCGCCACTTTCGGAAAGTTTGAATTGCTGCGCCATTAGCCACAATGAGGGAAAAGCCGAGGTTCCCAGCCTGCATATCGAGCTTCAACGCAGGTAGAATGCTACACTGCGCCCCGGTGTCACAAAGAAAACGTCGGCCCGATAGGGAATCAGTGATATAAAGAAGTTTCCCCATAGATCCGACGGCCATCGCAACCGCGGAGCGCCCGTTAGACCCGGTCCTCCTTCGCCAGGAACGCTGCAGGAGCTTTGTTGTTGTTTTTGGGCGAAAAACTGCAGGGGGAGCGTCAGCATCGTGCTTTCACGCCAAAACGGGCGTGGTAGGAGCACCAGCCCACTGTAGGAGGAGCTGGAACCGCGTCTGTGGGGGATGGGCGCCTCGTGCCGCGCAGCACTGCTGGGTTACCGTGAAAATCTTATCGGCTTCGGCAGCAAGCTCGGCGCAGTCTGTAATGTCGGATCTGGCTAGGGCAACCTGTACCTGCTCAGGCATTTGGTAGAGGAAAAGCTCCCGGAAGAGGAAGCATTCCGGTTCGGCACCCAAGAGCGTGAGCATTTGGCTCATGAGCTCGGACGGTTTGGAGTCCCCGAGGTCAGTCATCGTGATGAGCCGGCGAGCACGCTCTGACTTCGAGAGCCCGAAGACCTGAAGCAACCGCGCCTTAATCGCATCATACTTGCTGTCAGTAGGAGGACTACCGAGGAGGCTGATGATCTGTGAGGCAGTTGCGCTGTCGAGGGCGGAGACCACGTAAAAATAACGGGTCTGATCCGCGACGATGTTCCTGATGGCGAACTGGGCTTCAGCCTGGATAAACCAGGCGTCTGGTTGTTGCTCCCAGAACTGTGGCAGTTTCAGCATGACGGCGTTCGTGTCCATGATGAATCTTCCACAAAAATTGTTCGTAGAAATCGGGGTCACCAATGTAGGAATGGAGGTTCCTATCGAAAAGATTGAGTTCGACTCAGGCAATTAAAACAATGAACTTTAATGGAACAAAACAGGTTTTAACTAGAAACTGCTGGAATACATCAACTACAGGTCTGCTCTCCTTGAAGGCTCCTCGAGGACTGATCCCCTGGTCTGAAAGCTGACGTCATGACGTCATCACGTTCTTCCTGCCATTGGGGAATCACGTGACTAACGGCATGACATCATCACGTTGAAACCGCGCTGTAAAGGTAACTAGACATTGTACAGTCAAACAGTGTAATTAAAGGTACAGGCACAGACAGTAACTACATTGCTGTTAAAGGAATTATGTACAACTGCTCTGAGTCCTTTGGTGGCTCCGCCACACTCTCCTCATTCTTTCTACCAAAATGTATCACTTCGCACTTTTCTGCTTTAAATTTCATCTGTTATGTGTCTGCCCATTCCACCAGTTGTCTGTGTCTTCTTAAAGTCTATGGCCTAGAAATTCAGTTTAGCCACTTTTGGGGCGGTAAAGTCGGGCGGCCGCTAAAGTTTGCGCCCGGTGCAAAGTCGAGCCCCCTTCGCTGATATTCAGTTGCATCGCCCTAAGGGGTTGCTGCTGCGCTAAAACAGGCGATGCACGACTATCATTAGGCGCTAAGCCGGCAGCCCGGGGCGCTAACACCGGAAGTTGGGCGCAGGGCAGGTGCGGCAAGCTGCTGATTGCCGGCAGACACTCTGGCTCCGGTGAGCTCTTAAAGGGGGAGGGTGGATTTGTTTTTTTGAAAGGCCGAGACTAGTGTATTTGTCTCCTCCTCCTCCTCCTCCTCCTCCTCCTCCTCCCAAAGAAGGAGTGTTGCAAAACGGCTGCCTTTTCTACTGCAGGAATGCCCTTTAATTTGCGCTCCCCACGGCCCGCCTCGGCTGTGTACCGTTCCACTTCACAGTCGTTCGGGCCGCCAGGCGCACAATGGGGTGGCGCGAGTGAAGTTCCGGTTCCGGGCGCACAAAGGGCGTTGCACGATGAAATGACGTCATGATCTGCGCGCGCAGATGAGCGCGCGCAATGACTTTGCGCTGGCGCTAAATGTCTACTGAAGTTGGGGCGAGGCACAGATCGCGCTGCGCCCGGGCGCTAAGCGCCTAGCGCTCAAGATCTACTCCTCCTAAGGCGCTAACAGCTGGCGTAGCCAACTGAATTTCTAGGCCTATCACTCTTCTCCTCACTGTTCACTATACTTCCAAGTTTTGTGTCATTGCAAATTTTGAAATTGTGCCCTTTACACCCAAGTCCAAGTCATTAATATATATCAAGAAATGCAGTGGTCCTAGTACCAACCCTGGGGAACACCACTGTGTACCTTCCTCCAGTCCGAAAAACAACCATTTACCACTTCTCTCTGTTTCCTGTCACTTAGCCAATTTTATATCCATGCTGCCACTTTCCCTTTTATGCCTATTATGTGGCACTTTATCAAACGCCTTTTGGAAATCCATGTACACCACATCAACCGCATTGCCCTCATCAACCCTCTCTGTTACCTCATCAAAAAACTCAATCAAGTTAGTTAAACACAATTTGCCTTTAACAAATCCATGCTGGCTTTCCTTAATTAATCAACACTTGTCCAAGCGACCGTTAACTTTGTCCCTGATTATCATTTCTAAAAGTTTCCCCACTACCGAGGTTAAACAGACTGGCCTGTAGTTGCTGGGTTTATCCTTACACCCTTTTTTAAACTAGGGTGTAACATTTACAGTTCTCCAGTCTTCTGGCACCACCCCCGTATCTAAGGAGGATTGGAATATTGTGGCCAGTACTTCTGCAATTTCTACCCTTACCTCCCTCAGGATTTTAGGATGCATCCCATCCTGTCCTGGTGACTTATCTATTTTAAGTACAGGCAGCCTTTCTAGTACCTCCTCTTTATCAATTTTTATCTCATCCAGTATCTCCACTATCTCCTCTTTCACTATGACTTTGGCAGCATCTTCTTCCTTGCTGAAGACAGATGCAAAGTACTTATTTAGTACCTCAGCCATGCCCTCTGCCTCTATTTGTAGGTCTCTTTTTCAGTCCCTAATCGGCCCCACCCTCCTCTTACTACCTGTTTGTTATTTATATGCCTATAGAACACTTTTGAATTCCCTTTTGTGTTAGCTGCCAATCTATTCTCATATTCTCTCTTTGCCCCTCTTATTTCCTTTTTCCCTTCCCTTCTGAACTTTCTATATTCAGCCTGGTTCTTACTTGTATTCTCAACCTGACATCTGTCATATGCGCTCTTTTTCTGCTTCATCTTACTCTCTATCTCTTTCGTCATCCAGGGAGCTCTGTTTTTGGTTGCTCTACATTTCCCCCTTATGGGAATGTACCTCATCTGTACCCGAACCATCTCCTCTTTAAAGGCAGCCTATTGTTTGATTACAGTTTTGCCTGCCAATCTTTGATTCCAATTTACCCAGGCCAGTTAAATTTATGTGAGTTAAATAAAGAAACAACATTTTCTCAGGCACCCATGTACAAACCCTTGTGCCACTACAAAGCCTTACTCTTCCTTTTTCTGCTACTCATATATGGTTTAACCTGTGTGGCATCAGCAGAGGCAGGCTGCTTATGTCCCTGCTCTGACTGCTGAGAAGCTCTTAGCCGACATCCTCTGAAGACTTTGGAGTCCATGAGGGCCACGCCAAAGATTGCTCCACCTGCACCTGTGTTGGGGCAGACTCGGCCATCGGGAGACGAGGCAGAAGGTGGGCTACTGACTGAGAGGTAGACTGTGGGTGAGAGGTGGATGTGCTTTGACCTTCCCTGACCCCTTTCACCATGATCCCTCTCATGGCCCAGTCGCACTTCACTGCTACCACTGTGTTAGGGAACACTTTGGTGCAGATCAGTGCAGCCCTGTAAGGTCAAGGCTAAGGCACCTGTCCACCTATTTAAGGTGGCAGACATGTTGGCATCCAGAATCTTCCCGGTGATTTTGAATGCGTGCATGGACTCATTTGATTGGAGCGTATGCCGGTTCACTCTATCTATGGAAGAAGACATCATCTCAGTGGCCTGTGATATCACCCCCTCATGCTTGAGGTGGACTCTTACAATCTCTTTGCAATCATGGTGATTTCACTTTGAAGGCCTGTCAGTGCATCGCACATTGTCTGCTGCTGCTCTATGATTCTCCTCTTCATCGATGGTCCCCGAGGTACAGCATCTGTGTTGAGCTGTGCAGAGCTTGGAGAGGGCTGCGACCTCCAACACGGACTCTCCACTGCTGTCCCTGTCACCACCATCTGCTCTTGCTCATTTACGAAGTATAAGTCACCAGATGAAAATCCAACTATCTGCCTTACTGGTCCCACCGAAGTGTGAGTATCTGAGCTGGTGCCTGGTCTGCATGATGCCTGTGATGGTGCACCCTCAGAAGGATTTAGCTTCTCTGGGGGATCTTCGTCAGTGACCTCCACCAACTTCTGCTGCACGCGTGAAGGCGCTGTCGGAGATAAAAGACATGAATTAGTCCTGGCAAGGTAGGAATATGTCACCAGTTATCATTATGAAGATGATCTCATTTCACTCACTGTCGAAATCAAGTCAACATGACTGAGTGCCACATGACATGTGGGTAGCTTTTATTTAATTGTGTCACGAGGTAGATGGAAGTCCCCCACCCCACCCCACCTGTAGGGAGTTCACAATAATTTTGAAATTTCCTACAGTTCCGAAGATTAATTTTGATTAAAGAATACCTGGGTGATATACCTTTAAAAATCCAGGGACCAAAATGGCCATCGGACCGCATGGCAGAAGATAAAGGACTTGAAAAGGCAGCTTGGATGTGTCTGTGAAAAGGTTCAATGGGGCAGTCAATCTGCTAATCAAAGGGGAGTTCCCCTCCCTGCAGCAGACAATTGATGTGTTTACAGAAACTGCTACTTTGTGTACACAAAGGATTTACTGTGGTTTCAGTCTGACCACAAGGACAATGACTCTGTTTACTCAAGTAATCAAGGAAATAGTTCAAACCACAGCAGCTTTATTCAAAGGACACATTTAAACTGCAACTTTATTCAAAGCCATCACAGACAATGGACACATGGACACATTTAAACTGCAACTTTATTCAAAGCCATCACAGACAATGAGGACACATTTAAACTGGAAACAGTTTAAACGAATGGGTGATTCATCCAAACCCATTACAAGGCAATGGGGCAGTTTGGATCCCTTTTGTTTAGCCCAGATACATCCGGATCTGGGCAGGAAGATTTCGGCCCCAAATGGGGTATAAAAGATAGCTTCTCAGAAGCCATCTCTCTCTCTCTCTCTGTGGCCTCGCCTCCGTGCTCTCTATAAAGTGGGAGCCTGCCTAAAGGAGTGGAACACCAGCAGTTTACTTTTAAAATACTGGGGTGTTTTTACTTCGGGGCAGTGAAGATCAAAGATCGCAGGGCACGGAGCAGGCGGTCTTCATTGGTGAGCATATATTTTTCTGGCCTTTTACAAGGCAACTTAGAATAGGTATAGGGGTGGGAATTAAGTGGGAATTTTGTTAGAACTGTGATTTAAGTCGATTTTCCCTCGTCGTGTCCGTTTCTCCTCCCCTATTTTAAGTAAGACAGTGTTGCACTAGCAGAGAAGTGCTATAGTGAACACTGAGTTCTGTATTGAAACTGTATTTAAAAAGGGTGTTGCACTAGCAGAGAAGTGCTATAATGAACACTGAGTTCTATATTGAAACTGTATTTAAAAAGGGGTGTTGCACTAGCAGAGAAGTGCTATAGTGAACACTGAGTTCTATATTGAAACTGTATTAAAAGGGATGTTGCACCAAGCAGAGAAGTGCTGTGGTGAACACTGTGTAGCTGTTTTTTTAAAGTGTACTGTATGTAAAGGAGTGTTGCACTGAGCAAGGAGCACTCTAGTGGACACTGAGTGTACTGCGTTAAGCAAAAGTGCTGTACCAGGCATAAGTGCTGTATCGATTACATTTTAAGTTGTTTCTTTCTTTTTTTTTTCAACAAATACTGGTCTGTTTTGCACCCAAAGCACGAGTCACATTTTCTGTCCACATCGCCACCGAATAAGTCCGGCGGTCAGAACCAGGAATAGGGGAGTGCTTTGAAACCGCACGGGGGTCCCTGGAGCAGCTCAGAGGCTTCTGACTGGCCAGAGACAATAAACCCAACCCTGTTAGTGTTAATTCCTACACACCCCTGTTTCCCCATCTCCAATGGCCAGGGACGCTGAAACGCCACTGATCTCCAGCGCCTCCTCCTCCTCTGCGCTTGTCAGCTGCAAGATGTTTGGAGGGCCCTGCCGGCTTTCTCCCTCTCCCTGGTGTTCTGTGCTCTCTTTGCAAGGGGGGAAAGAAGAGACGTATGAGTGAGTGTAATTGCATGTGTTCATCCGATGGATGGCGTGCATTTGGTGAAGGAGATGCATAACATTGCATAAGGATGAGGGTGAGTGGGAGTGGTGGATGGATAGATGGGGATGTGAGGAAGTGCATAGAAAGAGAAGGATGGGTGCACTTGCTAGGCAAGTGGGTGTGAGGAATGATGTGCTGGAGTAGGCTTGACAATGCAGAGCTATGGGGATGGGGTGATGTACACAGCAGGATGTAGGTGAATGTGCCCACATTCCTCTGAATTTTCTGCTCTATTTCCTTCTATATTATAAATATGCTGTCATACATGCTTTCCTCTTACAACAGTAGTGTGTTAAAATCAAGGCTCTGAACATAGCTTCTTACTCTGACTTATTTACCCAAACCTCAACGCTTTACCACCATCAGTGTTCCCTTCCTACAACAATATTCAAACTTTTAGAACCCAAACACAGTAACATTTAATCACTCATTTCTCCCAAATTATTTTTACTCTTTTCAAAGTTGCTGCTAACCATACTAGAGGCCTTTTGTCTCAATAAAAAGAAAATAACATTGTAAAATGTTGTTCTTCACGGTTGAATGCGGGCAAAACTCCAAAATCATGCACGGTTCAACAGAGACAAGTGGGCAGTTTTATAGACTAGGCAAACTCCATATCACAGTTCTCAAGAAAAGTTATGTGTCTGAGTAAATGAAGCAATTTATAAAAAGATTATCATGTTTATAGTTAATATTCCTTGCCCAGTAAATGGTGAATCTGTCGCACTGACTATCGTGAAATTCAGATAGCTCAATAGGTGACAGCCGTTGGTAACACTCTCGCCTCTGAGTCGAAAGATTATGGGTTCAAGTCTCAGGAACTTAAACACCAAATCTAGGCTGACACTTCAGTGCAGTACTGAGGGAGTGCTGCACTGTCGGAGGCGCAGTCTTTCAGATGAGACGTTAAACCGAGGTCTGTCCTCTCTGGTGAATATAAAAGATCCCATGGCACTATTTTGAAGAAGTGCAGGGGAAGGGGGTAATAGGTGGTAATTAGTCTTGTTTGATCTAAAGCCATGAGACATTATGGGATCATGGGTCAATATTGATGACAAGCGGGACCATGACTGTACCCTCACCAGCAGTGGGTCTATCCTGCCGATGGGAGAGGACATCCTCAGGGATTGTGACACTGATAGATTTGATTCTGTGAGTATAACTACAGCTGTTACTTCACTAATGTGTGGGACAGTCCTTTCAACCTGAGTACCAGCCCCAGATGTTGGTGAGAAAGATTTTGCTGGGTTAACTGAGCTGGGATTGTTTTAGTCTTGTCCTGATTAAATACCTGCCTTGTTGCTGATAGTCCATCCGATTTTTTCTCTTATTCTGTTTTGTAGTAGATGTTTTTCATTGGAGTTAACTTGCTAGGCCACTTCAGAGACATTAGTCAACCATACATTATGTGGCTGGAATCACATTTAGGCTAGACAGAGTAGGGGTGAGACGTTTCCTTCCTTAATTCAATCCAGCATGTTACACAGTCAATTATCTATAGTTGGCTTCCTATCCCCAGACTTACTGAAATCAATTTCACAACTTACCATGATGGAATTTGAGCTCATGGCCTCAGGATTCCTAGTCCAGTACCATAACCATTAGGCTACTGTACCGTAATCATCAGGACCTTTCAGACTACCACCTTAGGTCATCATCAACAGTAACTACAGTAGTATGGCCAGTAATAGAAACATAGAAACATAGAAGATAGGAGCAGGAGTAGGCCATTCGGCCCCTCGAGCCTGCTCCGCCATTCAATGCGATCATGGCTGATCATCCAAGTTCAGTACCCGGTCCCTGCTTTCTCCCCATACCCCTTGATCCCTTTAGCCTTAAGAAATATACCCAACTCCTTCTTGAATATATTTAATGAATTGGTCTCTACTGCCTTCTGTGGTAGAGAATTCCACAGGTTCACCACTCTCTGGGTGATGAAATTCCTCCTCATTTCTGTCCTAAAAGGCCTACCCCTTATCCTTAGACTGTGACCCCTGGTTCTGGATTCCCTGACCATCGGGAACATCCTCCCTGCATCTAGTCTGTCCAGTCCTGCCAGAATTTTATAAGTTTCAATGATATCCCCTCTCATTCTTCTAAACTCCAGCGAGTACAAGCCCGTGTAAGAGAACTCAAGGAGGAGCACGGACAGGAAATGATCTGTTACAGAGTGAACAATCTCCTATAGGTCTGAACGCAGGAGTAACTCTTAGAATGATGAATATTTCAACAGACACAGGTAGGAAGTTCTAACCACTAACAAATCAGATCTCACTGTTCTCAAGAAAAGAAATCTACTGAAAGGACTTAGGGAAAGGTTATCAAGTTTGTAGTTAATATTCCTTGCCCAGTAAATGGTGAATTTCTTGCACTGATTGTTGTGGTGAAAATAAATTCACATCTAAACCGTGTAACAGTAAAAAGATGCGGTTTATTATCAGAACTCTGGGAGAAGAGTCTCAGACCCCGCAGTCTGTGCGAGCACCTTCTCGTTCTCTCTTGGTTGGTACAGCTTTTTATTCTATTTTCATCCAATCACATTGTATTACAATAATCACCTGATCACATTGTATTACAATAATCACCTGATCACATATGGATTCTTTTCAGTATTAGTAAAGGTTAGTTACATCTTACTATGCCTTTGGTTACAGGTCAAATTCCCATGACCCCTATATTCTGCTGTGTCTACAATTTTTAGCTAAAGCAGCATATTCCTTATCGCTTACGCAAAATGCACATATTCTGTCTGGTCCCACAACTGCGTCTTATCTTGGTTTTTCGAAGCTTCTCACATTGTTCTTTGTTTAGTTTTGCCTTTTTACGTAAGACAATTTTTATTGTGATATTTCTTATCTCAACCTGGTTTCTTTTAGTCACTTTCACATGACCCCACTCCTTTGTTCTGATTTTAATTTTGCTGGCATCATTTAAGTAGTGGTCACCTTGGCTGTCCGAATTCTGAGAGGGTTCAATTTAACCCCTTCAATACAATAGCTAATTAATCCTCCCCTGCAATGATTCTGGCGGTTAGGCCCTCGTGACCATTCTTGGTCTGCAATACTGGGCTGCAGGTCATAGGTTACAGTATCAACAACTCATTTGTAACTGAGCCCATTCTTTCTGTTCTGTTTCTTATCTCTGCCACCTGGATTATGACGTCTGGTTCTACAGGCTGCCAGACCATATTTGCTAGGCTGAGGCTTCTTTAATAATCTATGCAAGCCATTTTGTTTCTTTATGTTACTACTTTAAGTTTAGCTGACTTTTTATTAAATCTTTCTCACACTTCAGCATTAGCTGTGTGTAGCTTGGTGGCTATGCCTTATCTTCTTGTAAGGCTCCATTGTATAAAATCCTTGAGCTGGGCAGACATTTTATCGTCACCTGGCTTCTCCTCAGCTCTTGGTGATTTTGCACATGACCCCTCTCTCTTTAATTTGTTTGCCCTGCATTTTAAACACTGAGAGGGTTTGCTTTTAACTCTTTCACTGACCATCATGAGAACCAGTTGGCTCAATAGTTGTCTCACCATATTTTTCACACACTTGAGCGCAAGAAGGAAGTTCTAATCTCTGACACACAACCTGCACTAGATCATACTCGTCTACTCCATTCAATGTAGGAGGCAGTGCGTGGTTGAAAGCCCTGTACTTGGGGAATTGAAATGACAGCAATTATTATTCCTGCATTATTACCACTCAGCATTCTCTCTCTCTTTCTCTCTTTAAATATAGGAAAGTCAACAAAGAACTGTTTTCACAATAGATTTAGGAGATGAGAGAATTCCCCAAACACCTATTCCTGGTCCAGAGAGTGAGATAAAGCCCAATGTAACATCAGAAGCACCCACATCACGCTCAGGTTACAATGTAGATAATGGGTCTCTACCCCGTGTAAGAGAACTCGAGGAGGAGCACGGACAGGAAATGGACACCCATCAACGTCTCATCACACCTGAAGCAACCCAAGAGGTGCAGGCTTCATTTTACATTAAAGCTGAATAGAGGTCATTTGTGGCCAGGGCATTCTGCTTTGCTTTAGTGTTTCTGCGTAATGAAGTATTTAAAATCTAGTTTCATTGCACGTGTTGCAGTTTTTACTGGTTGTAGAGAATAAGTTCTTTGTATATGTATATATATAGCAGCTTTGTTTTTGTATCCTGTGCATTCTGTACAATTTCAGAGTTATTCCCTTCTTAAATGAAGGTTGATTTATCTTGTCATATCAATCCACTACCTTATGCTATCATCAACTAGAACAGCACTGGTACAACCAATGATGATCAGGGGTAGATTGATTATCTCCAACATAAATCAGCAGCATTTAGGTCAGAAGACAGGAGAATTACATAACATTTCAACATAACTAGATGGACAGTCTATCTACTGGCCAACCTCCTCTCACTGTGCTCTCAAAAAATAAATCCAACAAAAGTATTTAGAACAAGGTTACTATAGAGAGCTGGGTGGTTCAGTGAGTTGAACACTGGCATTTCACATCTGGAACCTGGGTTCATATCCAGCCCAAAGTGAATTGATGAAAGTCTCCTCAGTGTGCTGACTGTAAGGGTCCTATGTGTTTTGGTAGACTCTAGCCAGTGCGTAGTGGGTATGAGGCTACAGCATATAAACTGTGCCTTATTGGCGACTTCATTCAGAGAGGGCACAGCAGGGCTGGTGTGGGGAATGTGGGTAGTCTGAAATTCAGGCTGAGGCACATTGTTGGGGCAGAACAGAGGCAACTCTACTTTGCCATGGTCTGGGCTCTAACTGATCTGGGAGTTCAGTACTTGATGGTAACAATGGCTTTCAATCCAAACCTCCCTCACATTGGTGAACATTTAAAAAAAATCTTTTATTGAAGAAGGGTTAATATGTTTACCATTAATATTCCTTGCCCAGTAAGTGGTAAATCACAAAGACGAGACGTTCTAATCCCTGAAAAAAAACGTGCATTAGATCGCACTTATCTGCTCTATTCAGTGTAGGAGGTTGTGCAGGGGTTGAAATTCCTGTATCTAGAGTAATAAAAATGACAGCAATTATTATTCCTGCATTATTACCACTCAAAATTCTTTCTCTCTTTAAATATAGGAAAGGCGACCAAGAACTGTTTTCACAATAGATTTAGGAGATGAGAGAATTCCCCAAACACCTATTCCTGATCCAGAGAGCGATGTAAAGTCCGATGTAACATCAGAAGCATCCACATCACGCTCAGGTTACAAGGTAGATACAGAATTGCCCAAGAGTAAGACTTCACCCCGTGTAAGAGAACTCGAGGAGGAGCATGGACAAGAAATGGACCCCAATCAACGTCTCTACAAACCTGAAGCAACCCAAGAGGTGCAGACTTCATTTTACATTATAGCTGAATAGAGGTCATTTGTGGCCAGGGCATTCTGCTTTGCTTTAGTGATTCTGAGTAATTAAGTAGTTGACATCTGGGACACTTTGTCAAGATGTCACCAACACTCAAGCAATATTTATTGCGGAAATTCTCTGAGGTTTCATCTGTTGCACATGTTGCAGTTTTTACTGGCCGTAGAGAATGAGAGGGCTAAAGAGGTGGCCAAGATGGGGACTGAAGCTGAAATGTCTGTTTAGCCCGCATTTAGCGCAGGATGCCATCTTGGTAAAGGAGTTGAAGCCAGCGCTAGGAACAGCTGCCCGAAGGCTTGTTAAACAGCTGACTGCCACTTTAAATGCCTGCTAGTGCTCATTAAAAAGGCTGCAAGGCATTTTGGTGCCTAGCGCTTCAACTAACACCCTCTCCTAAGAATGACCAGCTGTTTGGGAGTAAACACGGCATTGATGTTGATTTCAAGCACTACTTAAAGGGATACCACTTAAAGGGATCCTCATCATTTCATGATCAGTGCTGCTGGAGCTGGAAAGAGGTTCTCTGAAACACATTGGGAGACTTTCTGGGACGCTTTGTCAAGACATCACCAATACTCGAGCAACATTTATTCTGGAAATTCTCTGGGGACTTCACCTAAAAAGAGTAAGTGCTGTGCTACTCCACCTTATTTGACTCCTTATAGGAGTCATCAGGAGAAAGGGAGTGCTTGTTCATGGGCATCTTGCTAAAGGCCTTGGTCTGGATGAGGAATGCAAGGAGGACATGAGGCCTCCAGAGCAGCACCAGCTGCTGCAGGAGAGAGGGACAGGAGAGTGAGGTGGCGTCCTTTCCGCCACTGTGGTTACAGGACCTCACTCCTCCTCTGGACCTCCTCCACCAGGACCTCCAGGGCCGCAGCCAAGAACCTGTGCGCCCTCACCCTCGGTCCCTGAGCCATCCTGCAATGTGCCGCGGTGTGCCAACCAGAGCACTCCACACCTTCAGTAGAAGTGGGTGTGAGGAGCCCATATACACTGCTCCACGAAAATTGAGTCTAATCAGCTCTTGAGTGCTAAACCTGCAGGTTTCTGGTTTAGTACCTCCAGGCAAATTCAAATTATGGTAATCAGCAAATAGGACCAAAAGTGTGTGCTAAATCCAGACTTTCAAACAGGCTAGTCTTATTACCGATGCACCGATTTAGCACCTGTTTTCACCCTTTGGCCAAAATAACCCCCTAGGTTCTTTGTACATGTGTAGCAGAATGGAGCTTTTTTTGAAGCCTGTGCATTCTGTATGATTTCAGAGTTATTTCCATCCTCAGTGTTGGTGGTGGTGGTGGTGGTGGTGAGTCACCTTCTTGAACCGCTGCAGTCCGTGTGGTGAAGGTATTCCCACAGTGCTGTTAGGTGGAGTGTTCCAGGATTTTGTCCCAACGACGATGAAGGATCAGCGATATACTTCTAAGTCAGGATGGTGTGTGACTTGGAGGGGAACTTGGAGGTGATGGTGTTCCCATGCGCCTGCTGCCCTTGTCCTTCTAGATGGAAGAGGTCGTGGGTTTGCGAGGTGCTGCCAAAGGAGCCTTGACAAGTTGCTGCAGTGCATCTTGTAGATGGTCCACACTGTAGCCACGGTACGTCGGTTATGGTGGTGGATGGGGTGCCAATTTAGGCTAGACAGGGTAGGGGTGAGATGTTTCCTTCCTTAGTTCACAATCCAGCATGTTACACAGTTATTTATCTAGAATTGGCCACCAATCACCTATTGAAATCAATTTCACAACTTATCATGATAGGATTTGAACTCATGGCCTCAGGATTCCTAGTCCAGTACCGATAACCACGAGGCTACTGTACTGTAATCATCAGGACCTTTCAGATTACCATCTGTAGTAGTATGGCCAGTAATGATCTGGTACAGACTTCATACCTGAAACATCCCAGGAGGTGCAGACTTCTTTTTGTGTTATTGCAGAATAGAGGCCATTTGTGGCCTGGGCAATTTTCTCTGCTTTAATGTTTCTGAGTAATGACATGTTTGACATCAGGTTTCATCCGTTGCAGGTTTCACTGGTCCTAGAGAATCTGCATCTTGTGGAAATTTCAAAACAAATATTACTGCAGCTAAACTACCTCTATCTTTTTTAAAACACAGAACTATTCTGCGGAAACTGATTACGGACTGCATTTAGAAAGTCTTCTCAATACATCCATTACGAGTGACACAGTATCTAAGAGAAGAAGAAGTAGTTTGGTTTATTTAATAGACACAGAAATGCGTGAGACTTGGACCAAACCGTTAGAAATGCAACTCGAGGAGACTCCTGTGGAAATGGACAGTGGGCCATATGAATTCGGACAGGTGCAAATGTATTTTCTTTTCTACCTTCTTTTGTTGATTTCCCCATCTCCCCTGAAGGCGCCAACTCTTGCTGGGTACTGGCACACTTTGATGCCTCATCCTCAGTGGTGACTATTCATGAGTGAGCTTTCACAGTGCCAGCAGGCCATGACAGGGACAGTACAGCTGAGCCTGATCCTTTCCTTGCCCAACATCTACAGGCGTGCACTCAGGAGGAATCACTGGATGGTGACCAGGAGTGACAGCCATGACTGATATTCTTTTCCCCTCTCTGCAACCCATGCCATCTGTAGGGCCCAACCACCATTCCAATTGAGATTGGCTAGGTCAGAAAATGGCAGGGATTAAACATAGGACCTTCTTGGTTTTAGAGCTCAGCTGCTCACTGCATTAATATTCTACAGAGTTCTGTACATATGTAGCAAAATGGAAAATATTTGGCTCATGACTGTTCTCCATGTTTTAAATATTGTTTAGGGGTCACCGCTTCAGGTCGTTTCAATCAACTACCCTTGATTACCATACTAAGGACATGAGAAAGTTTAAGGTGAGAAAAGGCCATTGAAGCTGACCCCTCTCATACCTTAGCTGTAACACGGAAGAATAAAGCTACACTTTGAATGTCCTTAATATTGCCTCTGACATCCTGCCGGCAGATTGGTCCAAACATGTAGCACTTTGAATAATGAAGTTCTTCCTAATACCAGTTTTAGATTTAGCCTTAAATATGTCTACATTAAGAATTTAGCGGATTCAATATGTTCTTTTAAAATGGTAATGGAGAAAATAATGGGACTTCAGATAGACAACTCTTCATACCTAATGGTTTCTACCCTAAGGTATTTAAAGAAACAGGTGGGGAAATTGAAGATGTGTTTGTCATAATTTTCCAAAGCTCCTTAGATTCTGGAATTGTGCCCTTGACTTGGAAAATTGCAAATGTCATTCAATTATTTAAGAAAGGTGGGAGGGAGATACCAGAAATCTACAGACTGGTCAGTTTAACGTCAGTTTTGGGAAGTTACTGGAATCTATCATCAGGGCCAAAGTGACTGAGTACCTGGACAAGTATGAGCTGATCAAAGAGAGTCATCATGGATTTGTAAAGGGTAGTCATGTCTGACTAATCTAGTTGAATTTTTGAGGAGCTAACTAGCATGGTTGATCAGGGAGGGTTATTGGATGTTATCTAAATGGACTTTCAGATGGTAGTTGATAAAGTTTTGCACAAGAGATTATTAGCAAAAATGCACAAGGAATTGGAGGTAACCTTGTGACATGGATTGTTAATTAGTTGGGAGATAGGACTCAGAGAATAGTGATAAAGGGCTCGTTCTCTGATTGAGAGAATGTGACAGCAGGATGTGACAAGTGGTGTTCCCCAGGGATCTGTACTGGAGTCTCAGCTTTTCACCTTGTATATCAATGACTTAGATGAAGGAATAGAGAGTTGTATATTCAAGTTTGAAGATGACACTAAGTTAGCAGGCCCAGTATTTTTTGTGTAGATTGGAAGAAGGAATCGTCAGATTCATTGAGTGGAGAAAAATTGGGAAGTTGGGTATGAAGATTTGTCTATCTGAAGTCCCATTATTTTCTCCATTACCATTTTAAAAGAACATATTGAATCCACTAAATTCTTAATGTAGACATATTTTAGGCTAAATCTAAAACTGGTATTCGGAAGAGCTTCATTATTCAAAGTGTTACATGTTTGGACCAATCTGCTGGCAGGATATCAGAGGCAATATTAAGGACATTCAAAGTGTAGCTTTATTCTTCCGTGTTACAGCTAGGGCATGAGAGGGGTCAGCTTCAATTGGCCAAATCCATTTCTCCTTAACATTTCTCGTGTCCTTCAATGTGGGGAAGTGTGGGATCATCTACTTTGGACCCAAGAAAGATGAATCTGAATATTTTCTCAATATAGAAACATAGAAGATAGGAGCAGGAGTAGGCCATTCGGCCCTTCGAGCCTGCTCTGCCATTCAATGAGATCATGGCTGATCATTCAAATTCAGTAACCTGTCCCTGCCTTCTCCCCATATCCCTTGATCCCTTTAGCCTCAAGAAATATATCCAACTCTATCTTGAATATATTTAATGAACTGGCCTCCACCGCACTCTGTGGCAGAGAGTTCCACAGGTTCACCAATCTCTGGGTGAAGAAATTCCTCCTCATTTCAGCCCTAAATGTCCTACCCCTTATCCTTAGACTATGACCCCTGGTTCTGGACTCCCCGACCATCGGGAACATCCTTCCAGCATCTAGTCTGTCCAGGCCTGACAGAATTTTATAGGTTTCGATGAGATCCCCTCTCAATCTTCTAAACTCCAGTGAGTATAAGCCCAATCGACACAATCTCTCCTCATACGTCATTCCTGCCATCCCAGGTATCAGCCTGGTGAATCTTCGCTGCACTCCTTCCATGGCAAGAACGTCCTTCCTCAGATAAGGCGACCAAAACTGCACACAATACTCAAGGTGCGGTCTCACCAAGGCCCTGTACAACTGTAGCAAGACATCCTTGTTCCTGTACTCGAACCCTCTTGCTACGAAGGCCAACATACCATTTGCCTTCTTAACCATCTGCTGCACCTGCATGCTTACCTTCAGCGACTGGTGCACAAGAACACCCAGGTCTCTTTGCACTTCCCCTTCTCCCAATCTATTGCCATTCAAATAATAATGTGCCTTCCTGTTTTTGCCACCAAAGTGGATAACCTCACATTTATCCACATTATAGTGCATTTGCCATGTTTCTGCCCAATCACCTAACCTGTCCAAATCGTACTGGAGTTTCATGACATCCTCCTCGCAGCATACCCTCCCACCCAGCTTTGTGTCGTCTGCAAATTTGGAGATATTACATCCAATTCCCTCGTCCAGATCATTAATATATATTGTGAAAAGCTGGGGTCCTAGGACCGATCCTTGCGGTACCCCACTAGTCACTGCCTGCCACTCGGAAAATGACCCGTTTATTCCAACTCTTTGCTTTCTGTCCGCCAACCAGTTCTCTATCCAAGTCAATACCTTGCCTTAATTTTGCACGCTAATCTCTTATGCGGGACCTTATTGAAAGCCTTCTGAAAGTCCAAATACACCACATCCACTGGTTCTCCCTTATCTATTTTACCAGTTACATCCTCAAAAAATTCCAGTAGATTAGTCAAGCATGATTTACCTTTTGTAAATCCATGTTGACTTTGTCCGATCCTGTCACTGCTTTCCAAGTGCTCTGCTATTACATCTTTTATAATGGACTCTAGCATTTTCCCCACTACCAATGTCAGGCTTACCGGTCTATAATTCCCCGCTTTTTCTCTGCCACCTTTTTTGAATAGTGGGGTAACATTAGCTACCCTCCAATCCATGGGTACTGTTCCAGAGTCTATCGAGTTCTGGAAGATGACCAGCAATGCATCTACTATTTCTAGGGCCACTTCCTTAAGTACCCTGGGATGTAGATTATCAGGCCCTGGGGATTTATCGGCCTTCAGTCCCATCAATTTTCCTAACACCATTTCCCTACAAATACTGATTTCTTTCAGTTCCACCCTTTCATCAGACCCTATGTTCCCCGGTATTTCTGGGAGGTTATTTGTGTCCTCCTTTGTGAAGACAGAACCAAAATATGTATTTAGTTGGTCTGCCATTTCTTTGCTCCCCATTATAAATTCCCCCGATTCTGACTGCAAGGGACCTACGCTTGACTTCACCAATCTTTTTCTCTTCACATATCTATAAAAGCTTTTACAGTCAGTTTTTATGTTCCCTGCAAGCTTACTCTCATATTCTATTTTCCCTTTCTTAATTAATCCCTTTGTCCTCCTTTGTTGAATCCTGAACTGCTCCCAATCCTCAGGATTATTGCTTTTTCTGGCCAATTTGTATGTCCTCTCCTTGGATCTTATGCTATCCCTAATTTCCCTTGTTACCCACGGTTGAGTCACCATTTTTTGTTTTATTTTTATGCCAAACTGGGATGAACAACTTCTGTAGTTCATCCATTCGGTCTTTGAATGTTTGCCATTGCCTATCCACCGTCAACCCTTTGAGTGCCATTCCCCAATCAATCCTACCCCACTCGCTCCTCAGACCACCGTAGTTTCCTTTATTTAAATTGAGGACCCTTGTTCCTGAGTCAACTACTTCATTCTCCATCTTGATGAAGAATTCGATCATATTATGATTGCTCCGACCCAAGGGGCCTTGTACAACAAGATTGCTAATTAATCCTTTCTCGTTACATAATACCCAGTCTATGATGGCATGATCTCTGGTTGGTTCCTCGACATATTGGTCCAGGAAACCATCCCATAAACACTCCAGGAATTCCTCCTCCACAGTATTGTTACCAATTTGGTTAGCCCAATCTATATGTAGATTAAAGTCACCCATGATGACTGCTGTGCCCTTGTTGCATGCTTCTTTAATTTCCCTTTTAATGCCATCCCCAACCTCCGCCTTACTGTTTGGGGGTCTATATACCACTCCCACTAACGTTTTTTTCCCCTTAGTATTTCTCAATTCTACCCATACAGATTCCACATCATCAGAGCTAATATCCTTCATTACAATTGTGTTAATCCCTTCTTTAACCAGTAATGCTACCCCACCTCCCTTTCCTTTTTGCCTATCTTTCCTGAATATCGAATACCCCTGGATGTTGAGTTCCCAGTCTTGGCCATCCTTGAGCCACGTTTCCGTAATCCCAACCAAATCATATTCGTTTACCTCTATTTGCGCAGCCAATTCATCCACCTTATTACGAATGCTCCTCGCATTAAAACACAAAGCCTTCAGGCTTGTTTTTTTAACGCTCTTAGACCTATTAGAATTATTATTTACTGTGGCCATGTTTGATTTAAACTGTTGATTTCTCTGACTGCCACTTTTGTTTTTTTCCTTCCTATCTTTTGCTTTTATCCTTGTTTCCCTTTCCTCTGTCTCCCTGCTCAGGTTCCCAACCCCCTTCCATTTTAGTTTAAACCCTCCCCCACAGCACTAGCAAACAAACCCCCTAGAACATCGGTTCCAGCCCTGCCCAGGTGCAGACCATCCGGTTTGAACTGGCCCCACCTCCCCTAGAACTGGTTCCAATGTCCCAGGAACTTGAATCCCTCCCCCTGGCACCATTCCTCTAGCCACGTATTCATCTGAAGTTTCCTTCTATTTCTACTCTGACTAGCACGTGGCACTGGTAGCAATCCTGAGATTACTACCTTTGAGGTCCTGTTTTTTAATTTACTTCCTAACTCCCTATATTCCGCTTTTAGGACCTCCTCCCGCTTTTTACCTATATCGTTGGTGCCTATATGCACCACGACAACTGGCTGTTCACCTTCCCCTTCCAAGATGTTCTGCAGCCGCTCGGAGACATCCTTGACTCTTGCACCAGGGAGGCAACACACCATCCTGGAGTCTCGTTTGCGGCCGCAGAAACGCCTATCTATTCCCCTTACAATTGAATCCCCTATTACTATAGCTCTACCACTCTTTTTCCTCCCATTCTGTGCAGCAGAGCCACCCCTGGTGCCAGGAAGTTGGCTGCTGCTGCCTTCCTCTGATAAGCCACCCCCCCCCCAACAGTACTCAAAGTGGTGTATCTGTTGGAAAGGGGGATGGCCACAGGGGACCCCTGCACTACCTGCCTGCGCCTAGTACTCTGCCTGTTGGTCACCCGTTCCCTTTCTTCCTGTCCAACCTCTAGCTGCAGTGTGTCCAACTCTGTAAACGTGCTATTCACGATGTCCTGAGCATCGTGAACGCTCCAGTATGTATCCAATCACAGCTCCAGCGCCGCAATGCGGTCTGTCAGTAGCTGCAGCTGGGTGCATTTCCTGCACATGTAGTTGTCAGGGACACAGGAAGTGTCCCTGAGTTCCCACATATCGCAGGAGGAGCAGATCACGGGGCCCGGCTGTCCTGCCATGACTTACCCTTTACTTAATTGAATTCAAATTAAATCAATCAATCCCACTAATTACACTACAGTTAACTGGTTTACCAACAGTCCCTGCTACACCAGAGAGACCTTAGAAACTGTAAACCAGAGTTAAAGTTTAAAAAAAAGAGAGAAAAGAGAGAAATACTCACCAACCATTCACTTACCTGCTTCCTGGTGACGTCACACTTTGATTACTTTTTACCTCTCTCCCCTGCTGCTGAATTGGTCAGGCCTCGTTCGCTGCCGGTTTTAAGCTCTGCCGCCGATGCTCTGTTCCCACGCAGGTCCGCGCTGGTCGGACTACTCCTCGCTCCTCGCTGCTGGTTTTAAGCTCTGCCGCCGATGCTCTGTTCCCACGCAGGTCCGCGCTGGTCGGGCTGCTCCTCGCTCCTCGCTGCCGGTTTTAAGCTCTGCCGCCGATGCTCTGTTCCCACGCAGGTCCGCGCTGGTCAATAGTGAAGATCAGGAACTGTGGGGGACAATAGGGATTTGAGTGTCAGGCACAAATCACTAAAGGCTAGTGTAGAGGTAGAAAAAGTAATCAAAAAGGCTAATGGAATGTTAGCTTTTATTTCAAAGGGGTTGGAATACAAAGGAGAGGAGGTTATGCTTCAGTTGTATAGAGCCTTAGTCAGACTCCACCTGGAGTACTGTGTTCAATTTTGGCTGCGGCCGCGGCACCACACTGCCCTGGTGGCCTAATGTAGGCCATCGGTGGCCCTACAGTGTGCACAATGGCCCTCCCGTTTAACAGAATGGGAGGTGCGTTGAAACGCGGCAGCATCCGTGGAGTCTCCATGGAGCGCTGCCGATCGCTGACATCGCCTCGGTTACCGCCCCAACAGGAAGTGGCGCGCCCGAGATTGCGCTCCACTTCCTGTGCGGGGTGGTAAGCCAAATTTAAAGGCCGGGCCAGTACTTCCACGCCTGCCGCTAAATGTCCAGCCTTAACTTAGTCACCGCCCCCAAATGGGGCGTAACTGAATTTTGCGCCCAGAGAAGCCATTTCCACTGGTGGGGGAGTCCAGTATAAGGGGGCATAACCTTAAAATTTGAGTTAGGCCATTCAGGGGTCATGTCAGGAAGCACTTCTTCACACAAAGGGTAGTGGAAATCTGTAATTCTCTCCCCAAAAGGCTGTGGCTGCTGAGTCAATTAAAATTTTCAAGCCTGAGATAAATAGATTTTTATTAGGCGAGGGTATCAAGGGACTTGGATCAAAGCTGGGTAAATGGAGCTCAGGTACCGATCAGCCATGACCTAATTGTTTGACGGAACAGGCTTGAGGGGCTGAATTGCCTCTTCCTGCTCCAACGTTTCTATTTTCCAGTTGTGTAACAATTGTAAATCCTTGGTGATTTTCCGTCTCCACTTTTGCCCTACTTTAGTGAGATCAACGACTTTGACAAGTTTACATGTGGCCCTGATGCCCTGGTCATCAATGTAGATGAGAAACAACAGGTGTACAAGTCCCTCTGGGACTTTATTGAACTATTCCCATCCCAGCTCAGTCTGGCATTACACTTCTTTTCCAGCTTCTTATCCAGTGCCATGGATTCAAACCTTGGATTCCTATGGATTCCAATTCCATTAAAAATCTTTCATTTGGAATTTTATCAAGAGCTCTTTGAAAGCCTTAATAAACTCTACTATAGGGAATTGCACCATCTAGTTTGTGGGTCAGTTGAGCTATCGGCAATTGTGTAAATAGGCGATATCGGAACGGCTGCCCATTATATAGCTCACCCGATTTTCCTTTCCAAGAACCCTCATTACCTTTCTGCTCTCTACTGAATGCAGTTGGTAGGATCATCTTTAGTGATTTTTTAAATAACTTTAATATTTTAACTATTAATTCTTAAATTTCACTGTCACTTCTGTCTTTGAGTTCGAATTTCCTGTCTAACTGTTCTTCAATTTTTCTCACATTGAGGGCATTTACCATTAATATTCTTTGCCCAGTGAATGATAAATCACTAATAATGAGAACCAAATGATTCAATAGTTGTGTTACCATCTTTTTTCACACACTGGTGCTTTAGACAGGTAGTTCTTGAAAAATGTATACTGGACTTTATAAATAGAGGCATAGAGTACAAAAGCAAGGAAGTTATCCTAAACCTTTATATATCATGGGTTAGGCCTCAGCTTGATTATTATGTCCAATTCTGGGCTGTACACTTTAGAAAGGATGTCAAGGCCTTAGAGAGGGTGAAGAGGAGATTTACTAGAATTATACCAGGGATGAGGGACTTCACATATGTGGAGAGACTGGAGAAGCTGGAATTGTTCTCCCCATAGCAGTGAAGGCTAAGGGGAGGTATTTAATTGAGGTGTTCAATATTATGAAGGATATTGATAAAATAGGGAGATACTGTTTCCACTGGCAGGAAGGTCAGTAACCAGAGGACTCAGATTTAAATTAATTGGCAAACGAACCAGAGGGGAGATGAAGAGAAATTTCTTTACGCAGCAAGTTGTTATTATCTGGAATGTGCTGCCTGAAAGGGTGGTGGAAACAGATTCAATCGTGACTTTCAAAAGGGAATTGGATAAATACTTGAAATAGAAAAAATTACAGGGTTATAGGAAAGGAATAGGGTACTGGGACTAATTGGATAGCTCTTTCAAAGAGCCGACACAGGCATGACGGGCTGAATGGCCTCCTTCTGCCCTGTAGAATTCTATGATTCTTATCCCTGACACACAATGTACACTAGAGCTCACTTGTCTGCTCCAATCAGTGTAGAAGGCTGTGCAGGGTTGAATCTGCTTCTTGGGAATGGAAATTTCAGAAAAATATTACTGTAACTAAATTGCCTCTATGTTTTTAAATACAGAAACATTCTGGAAAAACTGAAGGAACACTGGAAAGAGAAGGACTTCCCCAAACAATTATTACAAGCTGGGATAGTGACTTATCATTTAACGCACCAAAAACAAATCCAATCTATCTTGTAGACACAAAACTACCTGAGACGTGGGACACGCCACAAAGTATACAATCCTCCCTGATGCTAGAGGAAATGAGCAGTGATGAACAACTGATAGAATTCAGAAAGGTGCAAAGTTATTTTCTTTCCTTCTTCCTTCTTTTGACAATTTCCCCATCTCCCGTGAAGGCGCCAACTCTTGCTGGGTACTGGCACACTTTGATGCCTCATCCTCAGTGGTGACTATTCATAAGTGAGCTTTCACAGTGCCAGCAGGCCATTTGATGATGGCGACAGTACAGCTGAGCCCGATCTTTCCTTGCCCAACATCTACAGGTGTGCACTCAGGAGGAATCACTGGATGGTGACCAGGAGTGACAGCCATGACTGATATTCTTTTCCCCTCTCTGCAACCCATGCCATCTGTAGGGCCCAACCACCACTCCAATTGAGATTGGCTAGGTCAGAAAATTGCAGGGATCAAACATAGGACCTTCTTGGTTTTGGAGCTCAGCTATTCACTGAATTAATACTCTAAAAAGTTCTGTATATATGTAACACAATGGAATTTATTTGGGCCTTGGCTGTGTTCCATGTTTTCAATATTGTTAAGGGGTCACTGCTTCAGGACATTTCAATCAACTACCCTTGATTATCATACTAAGGACATAAGAAAAGTTAAGGTGAGAAAAGGCCATTGAAGCTGACCCCTCTCATACCCTAGCTGTAACACGGAAGAATAAAGCTACACTTTGAATGTCCTTAATATTGCCTCTGATATCCTGCTGGCAGATTAGTCCAAACATGTAACACTTTGAATAATGAAGTTCTTCCTAAACTGCAAATGTCACTCCATTATTTAAGAAAGGAGGGAGAGTGAAACCAGGAAACTACAGACCAGTCAGTTTAATGTTAGTTGTGGGAAGTTACTGGAGTTTATCATCAGGCTCAGCACTTGGACTAGTCTGAGCTGATCAAAGAGAGTCAGCATCGGTTTGTAAAGGGTAGGCCATATCTGACTAATCTAGTTGAATTTTTCGAGAAGCTAACTAGCATGGTTGATAACGGAATGTCTATAGATGTTGTCTATATGGACTTCCAGATTTGATAAGGTTCCGCACAAGAGATTATTAGCAAAAGTAAAAGCACAAAGAATTGAAGGTAATCTTGTGAGATGAGTCAGTAATTGGTTGGGAGGGAGAAGACAGAAATTAGTGATAAAGTGTTCGTTCTTGAAGTGGCAGGCTGTGAGAAATGGAGTTCTCCAGGGATCTGTTCTGGGGCCTCATCTTTTCCCCATATACTGTATAACAATGACTTGGATGAAGGAATAGAAAGTTGTATCTCCAAGTCTGCAGATGACACTAAGTTAGGAGGCACAGTATGTTTCGTGTAAAAGAACGAAGTTACTTTGGAAAATTTTCAGATTAAGTGAGTGGGCAAAACTGTGGCAGATGGAGATCAATGTGGGGAAGTGTGAGGTCATCTACGTTGGACTCAAGAAAGAAAAATCTGAATATTTTCTCAATAGTGAGAGATCAGGAACTGTGGGGGACAAAGGGGATTTAGGTGTCCAGAGACAAATCATTAAAGGCTAGTGCAAAGGTACAAAAATTAATCCAAAAAGGCTAATGGAATGTTGTGTTTTATCTCAAGGGGCTGGAATACAAAGGGGAGGAAGTTATGCTTCATTTGTATAGAGCCTTGTGCAGACTCCACATGGAGTAATCCATTCAGCTTTTGGCACCGCATCAGGGGTATAGATACTGTTCTCTGCAGCCACGACCGGGAGTTCTGAAGGCTGTGTTGCCTGCCTGGTGCCAGGGTTAAGGATATTTCCTCGCGACTTGAGAAGAATTTGGAGTGGGAGGGCAAGGATCCAGTTGTTGTGGTCCACGTAGGAACCAACGACATAGGTAGAACTAGGAATGAGGTTCTGCTGAGAGAGTTTGAGGAGCCAGGGCCCAAATTAAAACACAGAACCTCAAAGGTAATAATCACTGAATTGTTACCTGAGCCACATGCAAATTGGCATAGGAACAAGCAGATTAGAAGGTTAAATGCATGGCTGAAAGAGTGGTGTAGGAGGCAGGGGTTTCGATTCATGGGGCACTGGCACCAGTACTGGGGAAAGAGGGAGCTGTTCCGTTAGGACAGGCTCCATTTAAACTGGGCTGGGACCAGTGTCCTGGCGAATTGAATAAATAGGGCGGTAGATAGGGCTTTAAACTAATGGAGGGGCGGGGTGGGAGGATTCAGGAAAGGGTAAATTCAAAAGCAGTAAGAGAAATGTCAAGGCTCTAGAGCAGAGTAGTCTGGGTAAAAATAAGCAGAGTGGGTCAGGAAGGGACAAAGAGAGTAACAAAGGTAATTGAGCATCAGTGACTAAGGTGACATCAGGGAAAAATAGAAAAAAGTTCAAGCTAAAGGCACTATACCTGTGTGCGTGAAGCATTCGCAACAAAATAGATAAATTAATAGCGCAGCTGGAAATAAATGGGTGTGATCTAATAGCCATTACAGAGACGTGGTTGCAGAGTGACCACGTTTAGGAACTAAATATTCCAGGATACTTGACTTTTAGAAGAGATAGGCAGAATTGAAAAGGAGGAGGGGTAGCCCTGATAATAAGGATGGGATAAAGACAGTGGAGAGAAAGATCTTAGCTCGAAAAATCAAGATGTAGAATCAGTTTGGGTGGAGCTAAGAAACAACAAGGGGCAGAAAATGCTTGTGGGAGTAGTTTATAAGCCCCCTAACATGTAGTTGTAGTGTTGGGCACAGTAAAAATCAGGAAATTAGAGGTGCATGTAACAAGAGTAATGCAGTAATCATGGGGGACTTTAATTTTCATATAGACTGGGCAAACCAAATTTGCAGTAACAGTGCAGAGCACGAGTTCATGGAATGCATTCAAGATAGTTTTCTAGATCAGTATGTTAAGGAATTAACATGGGAACAGGCTATTTTGGATCTAGTATTTGTTAGATCCGTGTATCTTGATGTTGTGTGTCCTTCAATAACTAGACAAGAGACTGCAGGGAACAATCAACAGGTGTTTACTGGATGAGGGTTACTCAAAAACTAACTGTACAGATCCCTACTCAGGGCTTATATACAGGTGTGGTCACTGCCGGTACTACAGTATACAGGAGCTGTAAAAAGTAGTTCTCCCCTTAAAGGTACATACACTACAGTATTGTGCAATGAGACAGGGTTAATTAATAACCTTGTAGTAAAGGAGCCTTTGGGGAGCAGTGATCAAAATATGATAGAATTTTATGTTGCATTTGAGAGTGATAAGTTAAGTGCGAAAGTGGGGTCTCGATTCGGAACAAAGCAGACTATGTAGATATGAGAGTCGAGTTGACTAAGGTAGGTTGAGAAACTATGTTAAAATATTTTTTAAAATTCGTTTATGGAGTGTGGGCATCACTGGCAAGGCCAACATTTATTGCCCAAAACTAATTGCCCTCAAGAAGGTGGTGGTGAGCCGCCTTCTTGAACCGCTGCAGTCTGTGTGGTGAAGGTACTCCCACAGTGCTGTTAGGGAGGGAGTTCCAGGATTTTGACCCATCCTTTTGATGAAGGATCGGCGATATACTTCCAAGTCAGGATGGTGTGTGACTTGGAGGGGATCTTGGAGGTGGTGGTGTTTCCATGTGCCTGCTGCCCTTGTCCTTCTAGGTGGTAGAGGTCACGGGTTTGGGAGGTGCTGCCGAAGAAGCCTTGGCGAGTTGCTGCAGTGCATCTTGTAGATGGTGCACACTGCAGCCACGGTACACCGGTGGTGGAGGGAGTGAATGTTTAAGGTGGTGGATGGGGTGCCAATCAAGCGGGCTGCTTTGTCCTGGATGGTGTCGAGCTTCTTGAGTGTTGTTGGAGCTGCACTCATCCAGGCAAGTGGAGAGTATTCCATCACACTCCTTACTTGTGCCTTGTAGATGGTGGAAAGGCTTTGGAGAGTCAGGAGGTGAGACACTCGCCACAGAATACCTAACCTCTGACCTGCTCTTGATGCCACAGTATTTATGTGGCTGGTCCAGTTAAGTTTCTGGTCAATGATGACCCCCCAGGATGTTGATGGTGGGGGATTCGGTGATGGTAGTGCATTTGAATGTCAATGGGAGATGGTTAGACTCTCTCTTGTTGGAGATAGTCATTGCCTGGCACTTTTGTGGCACGAATGTTACCTGCCACTTATCAGCCCAAGCCTGAACGTTGTTCAGGTCTTGTTGCATACGGGCATGGACTGCTTCATTATCTGAGGAGTTGTGAATGGCGCTGAACACTGTGCAGTCATCAGCAAACATCCCCATTTCTGACCTTATGTTGGAGGGAAGGTCATTGATGAAGCAGCTGAAGGTGGTTGGGCCTAGGACACTGCCCTGAGGAACTCCTGCAGCAATGTCCTGGGGCTGTGATGATTGACCTTCAAACACCACAACCATCTTCCTTTGTGCTAGGTGACGTAATAAACTCTCTACGCACTTGGTTTGAGCATAAAGCAAGGCTTTAATCAACTTGTTTCAGAACATGGAAGTCTGGTTGTATTTCACTAGCTCCTTGTCTTACAAAATGTCCCTGGAAAGCTGGGTCTCACGCCTGAGTATTTATACTCCTTGGACGGTGCCACCAGCTGGCTGTCCAGCATTATTTCATACGTAGTTTCTTGATGATGAGATTTATAACACTAGGTATGACTCCAGCCGGTGGAGCGTTTTCCCCCCCTGATTCCCATTGACTTCAGTTTTACTAGGACTCCTTGATGCCACACTTGGTCAAATGCTGCCTTGATGTCAAGAGCAGTCACCCTCACCTCACCTCTGGAATTCAGCTCCTTCGCCCATGTTTGGACCAAGGCTGTATTGAGGTTGGGAGCGGAGTGGTCTTGGTGGAACCCAAACTGGGCATCAGTGTTATTGGTGAGTAAGCGCTGCTTGATAGCACTGTCAATGACACCTTCCATCACTTTTGCTGATGATTGAGAGTAGACTGCTGGGTCGGTAATTGGCCGGGTTGGATTTGTCCTGCTTTTTGTGGACAGGACATACCTGGGCAGTTTTCCACATTGTCAGGTAGATGCCAGTGTTGTAGCATTACTGGAACAGCTTGGCTAGAGGTTCTGGAGCACAAGTCTTCAGCATGATAGCTGGGATGTTGTCGGGGCCCATAGCCTTTGCTGAATCCAGTGCGCTCAGCCATTTCTTGATATCACATGGAGTGACTCGAATTGGCTGAAGACTGGCTTCTGTGATGGTGAGGACCTCAGGAGGAGGCCGATATGGATCATCCACTCGGCACCTCTGGCTGAAGATGTTTGCAAACCCTTCAGCTTTGTCTTTTGCACTCACATGCTGGGTTCCACCATCATTGAGGATGGGGATATTCATAGAGCCTCCTCCTCCCATTAGTTGTTTAATAGTCCGCCACCATTCACGACTGGATGTGGCAGGACTACAGAGCTTTGATCTGATCCGTTGATTGTGGGATCGCTTAGCCCTGTCTGTAGAATGCTGCTTCTGCTTTTTAAGCATACATGTAGTCCTGTGTTGCAGCTTTCCCAGGTTGGCACCTCATTTTTAGGTATGCCTGGTGCTGCTCCTGGCACGCTCTTCCACATTCCTTATTAAACCAGGATTGGTCCCCTGGCTTGATGGTAATGGTAGAGTGAGGGATATGCACGGTGGTAGTGCCACACAACATGATGGAGGGTGTCCTCAGTGTGAAGACGGGACTTTGTCTCTATAATGACTGTGCAGTGGTCACTGCTACCAATACTGACATGGACAGATGCATCTGCGACAGGTAGATTGGTGAGAACATAAGAACATAAGAAATAGGAGCAGGAGTAGGCCATTCAGCCCTTCAAGCCTGCTCCGCCATTCAATGAGATCATGGCTGATCGTCTGCCTCAACTCCATTCACCGGCCCTATCGCCATATCCCTTGATGCCCTTACTAGTCAGAAATCTATCGACTTCTGTTTTAAATATACCCAATGACTGAGCCTCCACAGCCCTCTGGGGTAGAGAATTCCAAAGATTCACCACTCTCTGTGTGAAGAAATTTCTTCTCATCTCAGTCCTGAATGGCCTACCCTTTATCCTGAGGCTGTGGCCCCCAGTTCTAGACTCCCCAACCAAGGGAAACATTCTCCCAGCATCCACCCTATCAAGCCCTGTAATAATTTTGTATGCTTCAATGAGATCCCCTCTCATTCTTCTGAATTCAAGAGAATACAGGCCTAGTTTACTCAATCTCTTCTCATACAACAGTCCCGCCATCCCAGGAATCAATCTCGTGAACCTTCGTTGCACTCCCTCTATGGCAAGTATATCCTTCCTTAGGTAAGGAGACCAAAATTGTACACAGTACTCCAGGTGTGGTCTCACCAAGGCCCTATATAATTGGAGTAAGACTTCTTTACTCCTGTACTCAAATCCTCTTGTAATGAAGGCCAGCATACCATTTGCCTTCCTAATGGTTTGCTGCACCTGCACATTCACTTTCAGTGACTCATGTACAAGGACACCCAGGTCCCTTTGAGCATCTGCATTCCCCAATCGTTCACCATTTAGGAAATACTCTGCCTTTCTATTTTTTCTACCAAAGTGGATAACTTCACATTTATCCACATTATATTCATCTGCCATGTTCTCGCCCACTCACTGAGCCTGTCGAGATCCCCTTGAAGCTTCTTCCCATCCTCTTCACAATTGACACTGCCACCTAGCTTTGTATCAGCAGCAAATTTGGAAATGTTACATTTAGTCCCCTCATCCAAATAGATTGAATAGCTGGGGCCCAAGCACCGATCCTTGCGGTACCCCACTAGTCACAGCCTGCCATCCTGAAAAAGACCCGTTAATCCCTACTCTTTGTTTTCTGTCTCTTAACCAATTCTCAGTCCATGCTAGTATATTATCCACAATTTTGTTCACCAACCTCTTGTGTGGGACCTTATCGAAGACCTTCTAAAAATCCAAATACACCACATCTACCAATTTCCCTTTGTCTACTCCACTAGTTACATCCTCAAAGAACTCCAATAGGTTTGTTAAACAGGATTTCCCTTTCATGAATCCATGTTGACTCTGCCCAATCTTACTATTAGTTTCTAGGTGCCCAGTTATTGCATCCTTTATAATAGATTCCAGCATTTTCCCAACTACTGATGTGAGGCTAATGTTAGATCCGTGTGTTAATGGAGACACAGAATGCAGGAGTTGATTTAACAAGTGTTTACTGAACCAAGTCTGGAGGTGAACTAACAACACAAGACGCTACACAGGCTTATATACCCGAGTGGTCACTACTGGTATTACAGTATACAGGGGCTTCAAAAACATAGTTCCTCTTAAAGGTACATACACGACAATTCCTCCCCTTGTTAGATAAATAGTACATAACATTTTAAGTAATCATTAAATAACATTTTTACAACAACAATAATATGCACATTTGCTGAAGTTAATCAATTACAAATTCAGTCTCTCTGGAGGCTTCCTGACTCGGTCCGGATAACGCCTCAGTGGTGCAGTAGGTTCTTTTGGTAAGGTCGATTCGGCTTCAATGCTAGTGTCGGGTTCATCTGGTTTCAGTATCACCGGATCGGAGGTAGATACTATGGGTATCTCTGCTTCATCACTAGGCATATAGAGTTGTGGTGTAGGTTGTCCTTTTTCGGATGACTCTATGATCTGGTCAGCATGGCGTCTTATTATGCTTTCCCCAATGTCCACGGTATACATCAATGGTCCTAGTCGTGTGCAAATAGTTCCAGGCTGCCATTTCTCAGTACGGTAGTCCCGGGCCAAAACTGGTTGACCTATCTGGAAGGTTCTAGTTGGCCTTTCATTCATGCTTTGAAATTGCCGGTTCTCTACGTCCCTTCTGACGTTTGGCTTGACCAAATCCAGCCGGCATCTTAGTCTTCTATTGAAAAACATCATGGCGGGGGTTTGGTTTGTAACCACATGTGTTGCATTCCTGTACGCAAACAAGAAGTTATCTACCTTATGTTGTAGATTTATGTCTTCATTACCCATGGCCTTTATGGACGTGATCAAGCCTTTGCACTTATGGAAGGCACGTTTACAGTCTTCGCTCCATTTCCAAACTATTCCCACTTGTAGCAGTGCGTTAAGCGGGTGCAGAACTGTCGACAAGTTTGGTAAAAATTTATGATAGTAATTTACTAATCCCAGGAACGACCTTAATTGTGAGACATTTTCAGGCGCTGGGGCCTTTACAACCGCTTCAATTTTTTCAGGTGATTTATGCAACCCTTCTTCATTAATGCCATGGCCACAATATGATATTTGTTTCTGGAAAAATTCGCATTTGGGGCGATTTGCTCGTAGGCCCTGTTCTCTCAGCCTCGTGAGCAGCTGCTCCAAGTTGGCAAGGTGCTCGTTGTCGTTTTCTCCTGTTACAAGGATGTCGTCTAGGTAGCATTGAGTCCCCGGAATCCCTTGCAGGACTTGCTCCATAGCTCTTTGCCAGATAGCCGGAGCTGATGCCACTCCGAAAACCAGTCGATTGTACTGGTACAGGCCTTTGTGTGTGTTTATCGTGAGATACTTTTTAGAGGCCTCCTCAACCTCCATCTGTAGATATGCCTGTGCGAAGACAATTTTGGTGAAACGTTTCCCTCCGGATAGTGAGGTGAAAATATCTTCTATCCTCGGAAGAGGATACTGTACCATGTGAAGAACCGGATTTACAGTCACCTTGAAGTCCCCACAGATGCGAACTTTTCTCTGTTCTTCAGATTTATCATTATTCAACGTTTTCTTCATGACTGGGATGATGGGTGTTGCCCACTCGCTCCAATCTACCTTGGATAACACGCCTGCTTTTTCCAAATTCTCCAGCTCTGCCTCGACGGCTGGACGAATTGCGTATGGCACCGGCCTTGCCTTAAAAAACTTGGGAATTGCCGCATCTTCCACTTTTATTGAGGCGGTGGCGCATTTCAGGGTTCCTAGTTCCTGTTGAAACACTTCTTTGGCGTTAGCCAAGATTTCTTTTAATCGTCCAGGTATGACGTCATCATCGTTTTTTTTCTTACTGGTCACCGTCAGTGCCTGAATGGAGTGCCAGTCTAAACGTATCTTTCTGATCCATTCACGTCCCAACAATGGTGGACCACCATCTTGCAGAACGTATAAATACAACTTCTGTATTTCCTTGCCGTTGTATACAACAAGCACCCTTATTTTCCCTCTGGGGTATACTTTCTGCCCCGTATATGTCTTCAAGACAATGGATGTGTCTTTCAAAGGTATATGCGGAAATAGCCGCTCGTAATCCCGTCGACTCATGACGGTCAGAGCTGATCCTGTATCTAGCTCCATTTTGACTGGGGACCCCACTATCGTGAGGGTAACCCAAATGGTCTGGTAATCTTCTTTGGCAATTACATTATGTAATTTGAGACAGCTTACTCTCTTGTTTCCGGAGTCGCTATCGCTCTTCTGGTCTTCGGAGCTACTGTCCGTCATCATTTGTACCTTTCTGTAGTTTTCCTTATTGACCTTTTTACTGTCAGCGGATTTCTTTCCAGATCTGCATACACGTGCAATGTGTCCCATCTTTCTGCATTGCCTGCATGCTTTGTCCTTGAACCAGCAGTCCTTCTGGTCATGGGTGGATCTGCCGCAGCGATAACATCTCTCGAAACCCCGTGTCATTTCATGGGTGCCGAAGTGCTGTGGCTTTTGCTGTATCTCTGCAGC
Source organism: Somniosus microcephalus (assembly GCF_052327205.1). Classification (NCBI taxonomy): domain Eukaryota; kingdom Metazoa; phylum Chordata; class Chondrichthyes; order Squaliformes; family Somniosidae; genus Somniosus; species Somniosus microcephalus. Next base: position 176,420,991 of record NC_140990.1, on the reverse strand, counting down.
TCCTCTTGCTGCTGCTTCATATGATACAGCCACACTGAAAGCCTTGTCCGGTGTCAAATCTTTCTCAGAAAGTAGTCTTTTCTGTGTTCCTTCGCTTAGGAGACCGCAGACGAATTTGTCTCGTAGAGAATCTGCCAGTCCTGCCCCGAATTGGCAGTGCTTTGACAGCTTTCGTAATTCGGTGAGGTAATCAGCGTTACTTTCATTCTTGTGCTGATTCCTCCTGAAGAATTTGAATCGTTCCGCTATCAGCAGCGGGGTTGGGTTTAAGTGCTCCTGTAAGGTATCAACAATCTCATTAAAATTCTTGTCCATCGGTTTGGCTGGAGTGATCAAGTTTCGCAACAGCCCGTATGTCCTTGCGCCCATCAGATTTAGAAGTACCGATGCCTTTTTATCATCCGCTCCTTCATTCGCCTTGCAATATACCTCCACTCTTTCCACATATGTGGTCCAATCTTCTATATCACTATCGAAAGCAGCAATATTGCCAGTCTTCGGCATCTTGAAAATCTAAAATGGCGCTTCCCGCGCTTTTCTTTCTTCCCCGCCGAGTTAAGATGGCGCCTCCCGCGCTTTCCCGCCGCTGCCGCTGCTGCCAACGCTGTTCTCCGCGGTTCCCGTTGCGACCTGCAGCTTTTTGCGGTATTTCTATATTTTTTTTATATATCGCTTCAATAGTTTCTCCGTTACTTGGAGAACCGTTCCCGTCATGGAGCGGACCCTCTGGGACTTTCCCCTCCCTCTGCTCGGTCCGAACGCCGACCTGCTTTGCAGCACCGGCCGCGCCCTGAGTGCTCCACCCTCTCTCTCTTTTTGCTTCTGCTTCCCGACTCGCTGCCCAGCCCCGTTGCAGAGCCACCCGATCGAGCGCTAGCCCGCCGCAGCCCAGGAAGGATCAGTGCACTACCTGCCACCAGCCCGTTTAGCTGGGGAAACCACAGACTGGAGACCAAGCCTGGCCCTCGTTTTCGAGTTTCTTCGAGTTATTTATTTATTTTTTTCTTGCTTCTGGCTTCGACCTTCGTCTGAGGAATCGATCCCCTTGAGGTGCTGCCGAATTGCAGGTAAGTTCGTTTCTAACTCGTCGCCACTGTTAGATCCGTGTGTTAATGGAGACACGGAATGCAGGAGTTGATTTAACAAGTGTTTACTGAACAAAGTCTGGAGGTGAACTAACAACACAAGATGCTACACAGGCTTATATACCCGAGTGGTCACTACTGGTACTACAGTATACAGGGGCTTCAAAAACATAGTTCCTCTTAAAGGTACATACACTACAGCTAACAGGTCTGTAATTCCCCGTTTTCTCTCTCCCTCCTTTCTTAAATAGCGGGGTTACATTTGCTATCCTCCAACCTGCAGGAACCAGAATCTATAGAATTTTGGAAGATGACAACCAATGCATCCATTATCCCAATGGCCACCTCTTTCAAAACCCTAGGATGTAGGTCATCCAGTCCTTGGGGTTTGTTGACTTTTAGTTCCATTAATTTTGCTAGTACTGTTTTTTTACTAATAATAATTTCTTTAAGTTCCTCATTCTTGCCACACCCTTGGTTTTCTCGTATATCTGGGAGGTTTTTTGTGTCTTCCTCCGTGAAGACAGAAACAATGTATTTGTTTAATTTCCCTGCCATTTCCTCGTTCCCCATTAATAATTCTCCCGTCTCTGACTGTAAAGGACCTACATTTACCTTCGCCAGTCTTTTTCTTTTCACATACCTATAGAAGCTTTAACAATCCGTTTTTATATTTTTTGCTAGTTTGTGCTCATATCAATTTCTTGGTCCCCTTTGCTGATTTCTAAAAAGATCCCAATCCTCAGGCTGACTGCTTTTTCTGGCAACTTTATAAACTTCCTCCTTTGACTTAGTACTATCTTTAATTTCTTTTGTTAGCTATGGTTGGATCATTTTTCCTTTTGGGGTGGTGTGCTAATGAAGTAGCGCCGGGGCGAGGTAAATCCAGCGCCACACGCCAAATCAGTGGCCCTTAACGCCACCACTAACAGTTAGCGCCTGGGGCTTTAGTGCCAGACAGATCGTGATGTCAGTGAGTGTGCATCACCAGAGAGAAGCAGGACAAACGTGCATGTGGGTTTGCCAGGATAGCGGGATTCCCCATGGTGCAGGGCGCCATTGACTGCACCCGCGTGGCTTTGCGGGCACCGCATAATTATCCTGAGATCTTCCATAACTGCATATGTGCAGTTGGTGTAAGACCAAAGACAGCGAATCCTGAATGTGAATGCCCGTTATCCTGGCAGCAGCCACAATGCCTTCATCCTACGCCAGACCGCTGTGCCAGCACTCTTCCAGCCACCGTTTCAAGCTCGCAGCTGGCTGCTTGGAGACAAGGACTATCCGCTCTCCACCTGGCTCATGACTCCTCTCCGCAACCCCAACACTCCTGCTCAGCACTCATATAATGAGAGCCATGCTGCCACCAGGAACATCATCGAGCAGACCATCGTGCTACTGAAGCAACGGTTCCGCTGCCTTGACCGCTCGGGAGGAGCCTGCAGTACTCGGCTGAGCGGGTGTCCCATTTCATGGTGGTCTGCTGCATGCTCCACAACTTGGCCATCATGAGGGCCCAGCCCTTGCCTCCAGGGATTGCGGGACCAGCTCAGGAGGAGGAAGAGGGAAAGGAGGAGGAGGACGAGGAGGTAGAGGGAAGACAAGGATGAGGAGGAGGAGAAGGAACAGGAGTGGGGGAGGAGGCAGCCACTCAATCGGCCTTCTGGAAGGGCGGTCTATGACCACCTCATCAGTCTGTGGTTCCAATAAATTAAACCCCAGATCCCTGTTGCTCATCACATCCCCATCATTCCATCCCTGTCGCAGGCCATATCACAGCGCAAAGCTGAAATGAGAGACACCACAAAATCATCCAAAGCCAACTAATACATTTATCAATAATCTGTGAACACATATTTACAACAACAATATTAACTATTCAACCTTGTGCAATCCGTTAGTGCCTCTCGTTACTCTGCCTTTGCCTACTCTAGTGCTCCTACGAAGTGTTTGCCCAGTGGCTGCAGCACGCCGGGTGGAAGGCTGCTGAATGTCCATGCGGGAGACTTCAGATAGCCTTGTCCTTGACCAGCTCTGGGCCTGGAAGGCCTGGCTGTAGACTGCACTACCTCAGCATGGGTGGCGGCAGTCTGGGCTGGCTGGATGACAGGCAGTGACAAGGGCAATGGCGGAGTGCCAGTGGTGGGAGTAGGAATGCTGTCATCCTGAGAGAGGACTGCAGGTTCCTGCTCCACTGACCCACTCCCACTCCCCCGTAGCAGCACCTCAGCATCACTACCAATTTTCTGGAGCACAGATTACTGGCCTGCTGTGACACTGTGAAAGCCCTGGTGGATGGTGGTCAACCCAACCACGATGGCAGCAGTCAGAGCTTGCATGGCATCAAGATGAGACTGCACGAGAGCAGTCTTAGAATCGATGTCACTAAGCATAGACTGCATTACAGCACTAAGACGTTGTGTGGCTTCCGCCTGTGTTGCAATAGAAGCTGTGATATCGCCCATCACATGCAGCATGAGGACTGGATCGCCATGATCTGTCTGGGAGTCCACCATCCTTTGCACAGTGGAAATGATGGGCTCCATGGTGTGCGCAGAGCCTTGTGCAATGTTGGAGATGGACTCTGCCACGCTCCTTACCATTGCCGAGAGGCTCTCAGGCACCCTTGTAAGGGGTTTTGGTTTGGGGTTTTTGCCTGGTCAGTCAGCCGTGTGTCTGAGCTGTTCCAGCCCCACGCGGTTCAAATCGCTTCCCCTTTGGTTCTGACCATCTGACTTATTTCAGTAGCGATATAGACAAAACGAGACCAGTGGTTTGGTGCAAAGAAAACCAATGTTTTATTGAAATAAAGAATGAATTGCTATTCAGTGAAAATAATTACGAATACAGCACACTTTTACTTAACGGGGAGGAGAAAAGACAGACACATCGAGGGAAAATTGACTAAAATGACAATTTAACAAAATTCCCCTTTAGTTCCCACCCCTTATCCCTATCTAGGTTGCCTTGTAATGGGACAGAAAGTTTATGCTCACCAGTATACGATGTTGAAACGCCTGCTCCGTGCCCTGCGGTCTGCCTTGGATTTTTCACCGCCCGAAGTAGAGATACCCCAGTAATTCAAAAGTAACTGCGGGTATTCCACTTCTTTGGGCGGGCTGTGACAGTCCTCTTGAAGGCAGGGCACCAGAGGTGAGGTGGTAGAGAGAGAGAATGGCTTCCTGAGGGGCTACCTTTACACCCATTGGGAGCCCTTACCTTCGCGCCCAAATCTGGACGTATCTGGGTTACACAAAAGGGACCGATCTGTCCCCATTGACTGTAATGGGTTTGAATGCAGCTATAATGCGTTTCCCATTCGTTTAACTGGTTTGTGAATGGAGCTGTCCCAGTTTGAAGTGTCCCGCTGGTTTCTTAAGTGCTGGGTAAACAGTACTTGAGTGCTCGTGTAAACAATCCTTTGTCCTGTGGTTTACAGCCCAACCGCAACTTGATTGACAGCAACCACTTAAGCCCTTGAGTCAACACTGCTGAGGGCTTGTTTAAACAGAGTCCTTTGTTCCGTGTTGAAACTTCCTAACCGCAGTTGATTGACAGCTTCAAGTACTTAAGTGCTCAGAAGCTGTTTTTTTCCCAATCCTTTCATCAGCCAGTACTGGGAGATGCTCCTTTCATATTCATACAGGCTGTCTTTCTCCTTTGCCACGGGGCCGGCTACAGCCATCTTTGATGTCCTGGGTTTTTAAAAGTACATTCCAACCAGGTTTTCTTTAATCAAATAATCTTCGGGGGCTGCCGAAATTTTGTGAACCTTACAGTCCTCCCTTGGATACTAAAACTTGCTTGCAGTATCCTATTAAAGGTGAGCAAAAATTTCTGACCCCCCCCCCCCCAAAACAACCTTCCCTTATACTTATCTATGTCTATCTCTGATCCCTCGACACCTCCATCCCCCTTACTCAGAGAGAATTGCAGTGCACGGTAGGCATCTATCGATAGAAAAACATGATTATTTACAATAATTCAAGCACGGAGGGGGTCCAATACCCCTGCACCACTTGTGACATCATAGAGCTTTATCACGATACAACATCTTTAATGAGATTAACACCAAGCCAAAACATATTTGTTAAAAATACAAATGGAAGAAAATGAGCTTCCCTTTTTAAAAAAAAAACGAATCTGCCATCACTCATGATTAGTTACAATTCGGTCTTATTGACCTCCGAAAAGTCAAATTTACAGAATTTCCGAAACATCTTTTCCTTGGGGTGACGATTTGTATCCTCGGGCACTGGAGGGAGGCCTCCCCATACATGAAGCCGGTCTCACTAGAATACTGGGTTGAATTGGATCCCAGTCATCCTGGCCAGCTCCCCTCGTGGGCTCCTCCCGCAGACCCCTCCCGTTGTGGGCTAGGGGTGCTCCCTTCCCCGAGCATCCAAAGACACGATGGTCCTCCGCACCTTTCGAAACTCTGAAAAAGGCTTAAAAAAACATCTAGCCAGGTTCCCTGACTCGGGGGAATGTAATCGGGTCCCGCGACCTCGGCTCACATAGACAACACTCTGGAACGGTTCCATACTTAAAACTTATACTTTAATACTTAAAACTACCGATTGCAATACAAAATTTAAATTAACACACTCTAACTTACTTGTATACATTATTAAACTTAAACAAAGCTATATACAAGTGCCGCCTGTCTCCGGGTGGCTAGCCTAATCTCTGTTAGGACTGTTGCAGGCTACTGCCTGCAGCGAAGCTGGACTGACCCCAACTTCTAGTCCCTCGCAGCTTATGGCTGCTGGTTGGGGACCTCTGTCTTTTGGCTTCTCCCTGACTCGGGAGCCGCCCTTTTTAACTGGAAAGCTGGTGACCATACTTTCCTGGGCTGGGGTACCCGAAGAGACCTCCTAGGGAGTGTCGCTGGTGGGGCTACCCTGGCGAGCGGACCCTTAGCTCGGGTCACAGTCCTTGCTGGCTGGGGACCTTCTCCCTCGGGTCCCTCCCTTCCCAAACCTGGGCTGGGGACGGGCAATCCCTCGCCACCGGCTGCCGGTGGCTGAGAGTCTTCCCCTTCAGGTTCAAAACCTGGTTCAGGCTCCTCCCCGGAGTCCCATAAGAGAGGGGGAATCGCTCGGGCCAAATGCTGGGGAACTTCTCCTTTCACGCACGCGACTGCGCCTGCGTGTGCAGTCTGTGTGAGTGTACCCACTGCAGGCTGAGGATTTCTAACCTCAGACCTTGTCCCAACTGGCTGCTCTTTCTTTTCAGGTTTAAACAACTTACATCATTTAATATAACTAGCAGCCTGCCAGTAACCCTGTTCTAAGTTCTTTCTCCTTACCAGGGCGGCCTTAAAGGTGGAATCTTGGGCTTGGACCTGCTTTTGGTCCGGGGCCAAAGCTATCCCCTGTGTGCCTCCCTTGTCCCGGATTACTGCTACCGGGCCTGCTCTACAGGGTTCCCAGAACTCTCCTTCCCTGTCCCCCTACTTGGCCACCTCGTCGGTCTTTTGGTTACCCTCCCACGTGGTATGGAGGGATCCTAAACCTATGGCCAAAGGTTTTGACCTTTCCCCAGCCTGCTCGTTCCCTGTGGATCCCATTAAGCTAAATGGGACCTTGTTAGACCGGGGTAAATTGGTCAGGTCTTCCGAATGGACCACCGTGCTGGAAGCTCCAGTGTCCACTGAATATCTCCCCTGCACCGTCTTCACCCCCATCTTAACATAGGGCCTGCTCCCCTCAGCATTTTTGCGGGGACACAGGTCGACAGGCTGCACTGGTTCTAGTCATTGCTGGGAGTGGGATGGGGCAGACGGGGTCAAAGCACTGGTGGTGGCTGCTATTTTCCCCTGGCTGGTTAGGAGGAGAGATCGTATCAATTCCAAGAGTGGCTCGATCGCAGCGGGAGGGATACCTGGCTCTGCCTTTTGCGCTGGGGCTGATGAATTCATCCCCTTATTCTCCTTTCAGGGATTCTTACAGTCTTTTCTCCAGTGACCGTCTTTCCCGCACCCATAACAATTTAACTTAGTCTGGGAGGGACGGTTCCCCTCCTGGTGCCACTCTTTCTTATTCGGGCCGCCAGGTTTAACCTCATGGACTTTTCCCTTGGGTTGGTGCGTCTCGGTACCCCTCATGTTTCCAAATGCTACTGTGAGCTGGCGGATCACCGCTTCTTCGGTGGTCTGGGGGTTTCGGGGGTCAAACCAAGCCGTGGCCTGGGCTTGGATCTGGGGTAGGCTGTTTGTCATAAGACAACAGAGCCAGTGAGTCAATTGGGCTGTGTTCAGTGCTGCCCACCCTGGCATTCCCGGGCATGTGCTCTGGTAGACTGGCCACAGCCTGTCTGCGAACGCCTGCGGGGACTCCCCTGGGAGCTGTACCATTCTTTCTACCCAGGCGAACGGACTACCATCATTGAGTCCCATGGCCTCCAATATCTCGTTCCTCAAATCCTCATATTCGTTCTGCCCCCTTTTGCATTCGCCAGATAGGGTCTGGAGGAGATCACCTCCCAGGGAAAACAGCAGCATTTTAGCTTGCTCTGCGTCATCGTAGTCATTAACACAAGCTGCTTGTTCTATCTCCCTGAAGTGCAGAGAGGGGTCTCCCTTTTTGGTGAGCTTGGGGATGTGGCTAACCATGGCCCTGAGCTGTTGGGTGCCATATGGCACCACAAACTGATTCTGGATGGCCCCTGGGTCATCGTCATCAACGGGCGGACCGTACCTCCGTTGTCGGAGTGGGTACACTGGTCCTGGTCCCGGCCTATTTAGCGGGGCCTGCTCTGCTTCCTCTACCACCTCATCCTCCACCCCCCTTTGCTGCCAGAGCTCTTGAAAGCTCGGAGCTATGGGTGGCGGTCGTGGGACCTCTGATTCCCTAACCAACTTTGTTCTGGGTGTTGCCTGTGGGACGGTTCTATTTGGGTTGCCGGTAAAGTCCGACTGGCCTATCTTCGGGCTGATAAGACATATCATCCCCTTTGCCCTCTTTAAAGCCATTTTCAAGCTTTCTATCTCTTCCCTACAGGGGCCATGATCTGCTTCCTCGAACCCTTGGTCGCAGGCCAGCTTATATGCTGCCTTTACCTCCTGAACCTTTTCCTCCTGCTCTCTTACTTCTTGTATGAGGCGGGCGTTCTCCTCCTGCACCCTCATCTCATTACTCTTGGCCTCTGTAACTAAGCACTTCAGGCACTCTAACTCGTGCCTCGTGTGGCTTTTGCCCTCACTAAACTGGTCCACCAGGCGCTCTATCTTGGCCTGGTATTCTTCAATCTCCATTTCCTTATCCCAACTCTCTGCTTTAACTTCCCTAAGCTTGCAGGTACCTAACAACAAACAGATCAGTGGTGCGATATAAAGAAAACCAATAACTGCTGCTCTCTCCAGACCCAAACCACCGTCTGCTACATCGCATACTGTCGCCGACGGTCCTGCCGTGGTCGCCATTCTGTAAGGGGTTTTGGTTTGGGGTTTTTGCCTGGTCAGTCAGCCGTGTGTCTGAGCTGTTCCAGCCCCGTGCGGTTCGAATCGCTTTCCCTTTGGTTCTGACCACCGGACTTATTTCAGTAGCGACATAGACAAAACAAGACCAGTGGTTTGGTGCAAAGAAAACCAATGTTTTATTGAAATAAAGAATGAATTGCTATTCAGTGAAAATAATTACGAATACAGCACACTTTTACTTAATGGGGAGGAGAAAAGACGGACACATCGAGGGAAAATTGACTAAAATGACAATTTAACAAAATTCCCCTTTAGTTCCCACCCCTTATCCCTATCTAGGTTGCCTTGTAATGGGACAGAAAGTTTATGCTCACCAGTCTACGACATTGAAACGCCTGCTCCGTGCCCTGTGGTCTGCCTTGGATTTTTCACCACCTGAAGTAGAGATACCCCAGTAATTCAAAAGTAACTGTGGGTATTCCACTTCTTTGGGCAGGCTGTGATGGTCCTCTTGAAGGCAGGGCACTGGAGGCGAGGCAGTAGAGAGAGAGAATGGCTTCCTGAGGGGCTACCTTTATACCCCATTGGGAGCCCTTATCTTCGCGCCCAAATCTGGACGTATCTGGGTTACACAAAAGGGACCGATCTGTCCCCATTGACCGTAATGGGTTTGAATGTGGCTATAATGCATTTCCCATTCGTTTAACTGGTTTGTGAATGGAGCTGTCCCAGTTTGAAATGTCCCGCTGGTTTCTTAAGTGCTGGGTAAACAGCACTTGAGTGCTCGTGTAAGCAATCCTTTGTCCTGTGGTTTACAGCCCAACCACAACTTGATTGACAGCAACCACTTAAGCCCTTGAGTCAACACTGCTGAGGGCTTGTGTAAACAGAGTCCTTTGTTCCGTGTTGAAACTTCCGAACCGCAGTTGATTGACAGCTTCAAGTACTTAAGTACTCAGAAGCTGGTTTTTTCCCAATCCTTTCATCAGCCAGTGCTGGGAGATTCTCCTTTCATATTCATACAGGCTGTCTTTCTCCTTTGCCATGGGGCTGGCTACAGCCATCTTTGATGTCCTGGGTTTTTAAAGTTTATTCCAACCAGGTTTTCTTTAATCAAATAATCTTCAGGGGCTGCCAAAATTTTGTGAACCTTACACCCTTACCATTGTACCTATCATCTCCATGTGCATGCCCATCACCCTTCTTCTAAAGGCCTCCCCATCGAGGCCCTCATCTGAGTCCTGTGTAGCAGAAATCGTGCGGGGACTCGCCCTCCAGGGAGCTGGCCTCCCGAGCTACACTTTCCCCCCTGGCCTTGCTGCAGATCATTCATTCCTGGTACCTCACCCTGTGCAGATCCTGCTACTATACTAGCCTCTAAAGAACATGCAGAGAGTTGGGATAAATGGTTCGTTCTCAGACTGGCAATCAGTAACTAGTGGTGTTCCTCAGGGGTCAGTGCTGGGTCCCCAACTCTTTACAATCTATATTAATGATTTGGAGGAGGGGACCGAGTGTAACATACCAAAGTTTGCAGATGATACAAAGATGGGAAGGAAAGTAGTGAGTGAGGAGGACATAAAAAACCTGCAAAGGGACATAGACAGGCTAAGTAAGTGGGCAGAGATTTGGCAGATGGAATACAATACTGGAAAGTGTGAGGTTATGCACTTTGGCAGAAAAAATCATAGAGCAAGTTATTATCTTAATGGCAAGAAACTGGAAAGGGATCTGGGGGTCCTGGTGCACGAAACTCAAAAAGTTAGTGTGCAGGTGCAGCAAGTGATCAAGAAGGCCAATGGAATGTTGGCTTTTATTGCTAGGGGGATAGAATATAAAAACAGGGAGGTATTGTTGCAGTTGTACAAGGTATTGGTGAGACCGCACCTGGAACACTGCATACAGTTTTGGTGTCCATACGTAAGAAAAGACATACTTGCTCTCGAGTCAGTACAATGAAGGTTCACTTGGTTAATCCCGGGGATGAGGGGGTGGACATATGAGGAGAGGTTGAGTAGATTGGGACTCTACTCATTAGAGTTCAGAAGAATGAGAGACGACCTTATTGAAACATATAAGATTGTGAAGGAGCTTGATTGGGTAGATGTGGTGAGGATGTTCCCAATGATGGGTGAAACTAGAACTAAGGGGCATAATCTTAGAATAAGGGGCTGCTCTTTCAAAACTGAGATGAGGAGAAACTTCTTCACTCAGAGGGTAGTAGGTCTGTGGAAATTGCTGCCCCAGAAAGCTGTGGAAGCTACATCATTAAATAAATTTAAAACAGAAATGGACAGTTTCTTAGAAGTAAAGGGAATTAGGGGTTACGGGGAGCGGGCAGGAAATTGGACATGAGTCTATGTTCGGAACGGTCATGGCCCTGTGGGTAATGGAGCGGGCCCAGGGGCCATGTAGCCTGGTTCTGCTCCTACTTCTTGTGTTCTAATTATGTGTTAGATTTCAGGAGATGGTTCTATTCCTGTTCCTGGCTGGGGTGGAGATCACCTTTTACAGAAGGTAAGTACTGTAGAAAATATAGGGACAGTGATCTCCTGGACGAGTTTCGATCACCTAGATGGGTCGGAGAGGAATTTCCCAGATTTTTTTCTCCCAAATTTGCCATTGGGTTTTTTATCTGGTTTTTCGCCTCTCCCAGGAGATCACATGGGTTCGGGAGGGATGTAGAGTGATAGTAGATTTGAGGTTAGGATCAGATCAGCCATTATCTTATTGAATGGTGGAGCAGGCTCGAGGGGCCGATTGGCCTACTCCTGCTCCTATTTCCTATTTCTTATGTATCTGAGCTGCTGCCTGCGGGTGAGACATGCAGTGGCACGGTGTGTTCTTCCTCCTCCTCTTCTCATGCCTCACTCTCTATGGTGCCCTCAGGGACAAGCTGCTCAGGTGCTTGCTCAATATCTGAAAGCATAAAGGCACAAAAGTCGGGTTAAGGTGAGGGGAGGAGGGCAGGAAGGGAGAAAGGCATGTGTAGTGTATGTACCTTTAAGAGGAACTATGTTTTTGAAGCCCCTGTATACTGTAGTACCAGTAGTGACCACTCGGGTATATAAGCCTGTGTAGCGTCTTGTGTTGTTCATTCACCTCCAGACTTTGTTCAGTAAACACTTGTTAAATCAACTCCTGCATTCCGTGTCTCCATTAACACACGGATCTAACAGTGGTGACGAGCTAGAAACGAACTTACCTACAATTCGGCAGCATCTCAAGGGGATCGATTCCTCAGACGAAGGTCGAAGCCAGAAGCAAGAAAAAATAACTCGAAGAAACTCGAAAACGAGGGCCAGGCTTGGTCTCCAGTCTGTGGTTTCCCCAGCTAAACGGGCTGGTGGCAGGTAGTGCACTGATCCTTCCTGGGCTGCGGTGGGCTAGAGCTCGATCGGGTGGCTCTGCAATGGGGCCGGGCACTGAGTCGGGAAGCAGGAGCAAAGAGAGAGAGAGGGTGGAGCACTCAGGGCGCGGCCGGTGCTGCAAAGCAGGTCGGCGTTCGGACCGAGCAGAGGGAGGGGAAAGTCCCAGAGGGTCCGTTCCACGACGGGAACGGTCCTCCAAGTAACGGAGAAATTATTGAAGCGATATATTAAAAAAATAGAAATACCGCGAAAACCTGCAGGTCGCAACGGGAACCGTGGAGAACAGCGTTGGCAGCAGCGATTGGGGAGGCGCAAAGACCATAGTGCGTCGCCAATAAAAAAAAAATTAATTAATTAATCGCCAGCAACAGCGCTGGCAGCAGTGGCAGCGGCGGGAAAACACGGGAGGCGCCATCTTAACTCGGCGGGGAAGAAAGAAAAGCACGGGAAGCGCCATTTTAGATTTTCAAGATGCCAAAGACTGGCAATATTACTGCTTTCGATAGTGATATAGAAGATTGGACCACATATGTGGAAAGAGTGGAGGTATATTGCAAGGCGAATCAAGTAGCGGATGATAAAAAGGCATCGGTACTTCTAAATCTGATGGGCGCAAGGACATATGGGCTGTTACGAAACTTGATCACTCCAGCCAAACCAATGGACAAGAATTTTAAGGAGATTGTTGATACCTTACAGGAGCTCTTAAACCCAACACCGCTGCTGATAGCGGAACGATTCAAATTCTTCAGGAGGAATCAGCACAAGAATGAAAGTAACGCTGATTACCTCACCGAATTACGAAAGCTGTCAAAGCACTGCCAATTCGGGGCAGGACTGGCAGATTCTCTATGAGACAAATTCGTCTGCGGCCTCCTAAGTGAAGGAACACAGAAAAGACTACTTTCTGAGAAAGATTTGACACCGGACGAGGCTTTCAGTGTGGCTGTATCATACGAAGCAGCAGCAAGAGGAGCTGCAGAGATACAGCAAAAGCCACAGGACTTCGGCACCCATGAAATGACACGGGGTTTCGAGAGATGTTATCGCTGCGGCAGATCCACCCATGACCAGAAGGACTGCTGGTTCAAGGACAAAGCATGCAGACAATGCGGAAAGATGGGACACATTGCACGTGTATGCAGATCTGGAAAGAAATCCGCTGACAGTAAAAAGGTCAATAAGGAAAAGTACAGAAAGGTACAAATGATGACGGACAGTAGCTCCGAAGACCAGAAGAGTGATAGCGACTCCGGAAACAAGAGACTAAGTTGTCTCAAATTACATAATGTAATTGCCAAAGAAGATTACCAGACCATTTGGGTTACCCTCACGATAGCGGGGTCCCCAGTCAAAATGGAGCTAGATACAGGATCAGCTCTGACCGTCATGAGTCGACGGGATTACGAGCGGCTATTTCCGCATATACCTTTGAAAGACACATCCATTGTCTTGAAGACATATACGGGGCAGAAAGTATACCCCAGAGGGAAAATAAGGGTGCCTGTTGTATACAACGGCAAGGAAATACAGAAGTTGTATTTATACGTTCTGCAAGATGGTGGTCCACTGTTGTTGGGACGTGAATGGATCAGAAAGATACGTTTAGACTGGCACTCCATTCAGGCACTGACGGTGACCAGTAAGAAAAAAAACGATGATGACGTCATACCTGGACGATTAAAAGAAATCTTGGCTAATGCCAAAGAAGTGTTTCAACAGGAACTAGGAAACCTGAAAGGCGCCACCGCCTCAATAAAAGTGGAAGATGCGGCAATTCCCAAGTTTTTTAAGGCAAGGCCGTTACCATACGCAATTCGTCCAGCCGTCGAGGCAGAGCTGGAGAATTTGGAAAAAGCAGGCGTGTTATCCAAGGTAGATTGGAGCGAGTGGGCAACACCCATCATCCCGGTCATGAAGAAAACGTTGAATAATGATAAATCTGAAGAACAGAGAAAAGTTCGCATCTGTGGGGACTTCAAGGTGACTGTAAACCCGGTTCTTCACACGGTACAGTATCCACTTCCGAGGATAGAAGATATTTTTGCCTCACTATCCGGAGGGAAACGTTTCACCAAAATTGACTTAGCACAGGCATATCTACAGATGGAGGTTGAGGAGGCCTCTAAAAAGTATCTCACGATAAACACACACAAAGGCCTGTACCAGTACAATTGACTGGTTTTCGGAGTGGCATCAGCTCCGGCTATCTGGCAAAGAGCTATGGAGCAAGTCCTGCAAGGGATTCCGGGGACTCAATGCTACCTAGACGACATCCTTGTAACAGGAGAAAACGACAACGAGCACCTTGCCAACTTGGAGCAGGTGCTCACGAGGCTGAGAGAATGAAGCCTACGAGCAAATTGCCCCAAATGCGAATTTTTCCAGAAATAAATATCATATTGTGGCCATGTCATTAACGAAGAAGGGTTGCATAAGTCACCTGAAAAAAATTGAAGCGGTCGTAAAGGCCCCAGCACCTGAAAATGTCTCACAATTAAGGTCATTCCTGGGATTAGTAAATTACTATCATAAATTTTTACCAAACTTGTCGACAGTTCTGCACCCGCTTAACGCACTGCTACAAACGGGAGTAGTTTGGAAATGGAGCGAAGACTGTAAACGTGCCTTCGATAAATGCAAAGGCTTGATCACGTCCAGGGAAGTGTTGGCTCATTACAACCCATCACTGCCAATCAGACTGGCGTGCGATGCATCCCCTTACGGCGTGGGAGTGGTATTATCGCATAGATTCCCTGATGGCTCGGAGCGGCCGATAGCTTTTGCGTCACGCTCATTGAACTCAGCTGAGCATAACTATGCCCAGATCAACAGGGAGGCACTCAGCCTGGTGTGGGGGTTGAAGGAATTCAACCATTACCTACACAGACAAAAGTTTACCTTGTTGACTGACCATCAACCCCTCGTCTCCATATTCAACCCTAAAAAGGGCGTTCCCATTATGACAGCGCAAAGGCTACAGAGGTGGTCCCTTTTCCTAGGGGCACACCAATATGACATAGAGTACAAAGGAACAAAACAGCATGGGAATGCTGACGGGTTATCGCGCCTACCGTTGCCAACGGTGGAAGAGGCGCCTACAGTGGACCCAGTGGAGATATTCCACTCGACCATCGTGGAATGTCTACCGGTGACAAATTCTACCTTTGAAAAGGAAACGCGAAATGACCCGACTCTCTCACGAGTCTACGATTTAACGGTGAAGGGATGGCCAGCACATGGCGAACCACTGTTGCCAGCATTCTCGCAAAGAAGAGAACAGCTGTCAGTGTGCCGAGGAACCTTGATGTGTGGATCCAGAGTGGTGATTCCACCCAAACTCAAGAATAGAGTGCTAAAGGAGCTTCATGAGGGGCATCTGGGTAGAGTGAAAATGAAGAACTTAGCCAGAGCGTTTGTGTGGTGGCCAGGTATCGATGGAGACATCGAATAAATGACCAAGAGCTGTCTAGGATGCCAGAAGGTCCAAAACGTCCCACCACAAGCCCCTCTACATCCATGGGAGTGGCCCTCATCTCCATGGCAAAGGGTACATATCGACTTTGCTGGTCCATTTATGGACTCAATGTTCTTAATCGTGGTGGATGCACACTCCAAGTGGCCGGAGGTAATAAAGATGTCCTCCACCACCACGGAAAAAACCATCACAGTATTAAGGACCATATTCGCCAGGAATGGACTGCCTGAACAGATCTGTTCTGATAATGGACTGCAATTTGTATCCGAAGAATTCAGGAAGTTCTTAAAAAACAATGGGGTTAAGCACTACACGTCCGCCCGATACCATCCCGCCACCAATGGATTGGCTGAAAGGTTTGTCCAGACCTTCAAGAAGGCCATCAAGGCCATGGGTAATGAAGACATAAATCTACAACATAAGGTAGATAACTTCTTGTTTGCGTACAGGAATGCAACACATGTGGTTACAAACCAAACCCCCGCCATGATGTTTTTCAATAGAAGACTAAGATGCCAGCTGGATTTGGTCAAGCCAAACGTCAGAAGGGACGTAGAGAACCGGCAATTTCAAAGCATGAATGAAAGGCCAACTAGAACCTTCCAGATAGGTCAACCAGTTTTGGCCCGGGACTACCGTACCGAGAAATGGCAGCCTGGAACTATTTGCACACGACTAGGACCGCTGATGTATACCGTGGACATTGGAGAAAGCATAATAAGGCGCCATGTTGACCAGATCATAGAGTCATCCGAAAAAGGACAACCTACACCACAACTCTATACGCCTAGTGATGAAGCAGAGATACCCATAGTATCTACCTCCAATCCGGTGATACTGGAACCAGATAAACCCGACACTAGCATTGAAGCCGAATCGACCTTGCCAAAAGAACCTACTACACCACCGAGGTGTTATCCAGACCGAGTCAGGAAGCCTCCAGAGAGACTGAATTTGTAATTGATTAACTTCAGCAAATGTGTATATTATTGTTCTTGTAAAAATGTTATTTAATGATTACTTAAAATGTTATGTACTATTTATCTAAAAGGGGAGGAATTGTAGTGTATGTACCTTTAAGAGGAACTATTTTTTTGAAGCCCCTGTATACTGTAGTACCAGTAGTGACCACTCGGGTATATAAGCCTGTGTAGCGTCTTGTGTTGTTAGTTCACCTCCAGACTTTGTTCAGTAAACACTTGTTAAATCAACTCCTGCATTCCGTGTCTCCATTAACACACGGATCTAACGGCATGCATATAGCATGATTAACTGGAAAGTGGGAAAGGCTTGTGGGGTGAGGGGGGAAGTGGGATGTGAGAAGAGGGAGTGGAGATGAACATACCGTTGTTGTCCCCAAGGGGGTCAACGTTGCCGGTGGCCACGGCGCCCACCACCTGGCACCCAATAATTTGTGGCACACTTTCCTCCAGCTCAGAAAGTGGTTGGGTGTCAGCTTGTCCCCCGCCTGTGCACTCCTGCTCCCTCCTGTTGTGAGCCACCTTGGCCTGCAAGAGAAAGGAAAATGTGTGAGTGAGTGTGGAGCAATGTGTTTGGGAGATGTGCCTGCCATAGTTGAATAGCTGTCATTGTGTGCAAGGTGTGAGATGTGGGTGTGAGTGTTGGTAGGTGAAAATTGTTGCTAGGTAAGTGCTGGGGGTGTGGTGCTTTGGACAGTGTGCGAAGATTGTGGTTCAGATGGTGATATGTAGCATTTGTTGAGGGAGTGACTCACCCTGACCACCCGAGTGAGGTCATTAAATTTCTTCCTGCACTGTATATGGGTCCTGGGGACCACAGTGCTGCCTGGGACCTGCTGGGCTAGCTCCCTCCACATGGCACGGAAGACTTGCGGCGAGGGCCTCCTGCCACTTGCCGGGTAGAGCACTGCCCTCCGTCTCTCCACAGCGAAGACCAACGCCTCCAATGCTTGGTCGCAGAATCTGTGAGCTCTCTGCCTGGGCCGTTGATCTGCCATAATGACATCTCCTTCAGTGGTCTGGTTCCTTCTCCTTGGCCTTCTGCTGCTTGCTGAGACAGCTGCAGAACCAGCAATGCTAAGAATGAGGTTCTGCAGCATGATTGAACCTCCCCTTTAAGAACTGGAAAGAGCCTGTGGTAATGATGACTAGTGATTAGACTGCACCTGAAATTGCTTAGCGCTTTGAGCCTAACGCCACTGAGCTCGGTCATTAGCGCTTGATTTAACGCTCCCATCCTTTCTTTGAGCGATGACACTGAATTTTGCGTGCAGCGAGATTCGTTAGCACCTGGCGCTAAATCTCAAACTTTTCCGAAGTTAGCGCTCCTATGAATTTTAGGGTTGATTTCTAACTGATAGAGATTGTTGGTCGATTGGGGGGTGTAGAGAATTGAGCAGCGGCTGAGGCTAGTGGCGCAGTTGGCAGGATATGCCATTTGAAGGTGAACTCACTCATCTTGACAACTCATGTGAGATTGTTAAACTTCTCCCTGCACGGCATCCATGTTCTTGGAGCTATACGCCTGGCATTGGCCTCTGCCACTACTTCTTCCCATTGTCTCTTGAGCATCTGTCTGAAGGGCCTCCTGCCACCGATTCCCCACCACCCACCCCCACCCCGGCAGACACAGGACATCTCTCCACCTTTCCACCTCTTCCACCAAGTCCTCTAGTGCAATGTCTGAAAACCTTGGTGCTCACTCTCACATGTTCAGTCATTTCTCAAAGTATCAGAGCACAGAATCAGTTTTCAAATGACTCCCACCACTTCTTGCAGCCACAATACACCTCGGCCTAGAAATTTGGTTGGTAGCGCCAGCGATTAGCGCCTAAAGAGCCCGAGAATTGGGGCGTTACCCAATTTTCGGGCGGGCGCTGTGAATATAGCGCCACCTCCCATATTGAGTAAGATTTTAGTGCCGGCGCTAACTTTTTGCGCGCGCCCACGGGCGCAGGCAGATCATGACATCATTTCAGTGTGCAACGCCATTTTTGCGCCCCGGACTGGATATTCGGTGGCGCCCGCAACCTTTCCGCCTGGCGCTATTAGTGACAGTTGGATGGAGCGTTCCCAGGCCCTTCTCGGACTCGGGGGGCGCTATTTAAAGGGGACAGCACTAGTATAAAAGCTGCAGCCATTTGGGCTGGCCATCCTGATCGTTGCTGGAGAGAGTTGCTGACCTTCTGTTGGACAGTAATTTTCTCATTGAGCCTTCGGAGACACTGGCACTGGCAGCTTGAGGGCCCGGCTTCCGAGCTGGTGATGCAGCATCTGAAAGCAGGGAGGTGGAAGAGTGGCTTTAGCAAAAGGACAGGTTCGCAGCAAGGGATGCCAGATTGCGGCAAGGCTATGACATGGGTCCACAGTGAGAAAGCATGCTGGCGGGGGGAACAAGTAGAAGGAGACAGTTGTAAGAGGTGAGAACCTTACCATCGCTGTCGACAATGGGGTTGGTAGCTGCAGTGGTTACAGGACCACTCAGACGTCCTCCAAGAATCTGGTGGACTCTCTCCTCGAGATCCGTGAGAGTGACCACATGTGGAGGTCCTCCACTGGTGCGAAGCTGGTCTTTGCCAATCCTCGCCAGCATGGACTGCAGGGGAAGGGAGGGGAAGTTATGTTATCTGATGCCCTGAGTGATCATCTCATGCCCCCCATGGTGCAAGAGCCCTTACATGATGCCCTGAGTCAAATGTGCATGTGTGTGCCCAGAAAGGGCCATGGGTGCTTGCTGGCACATGGCCAATGGGGCACAGGCCACCCTGTAGCCATAAAGTCAGGTGCAAATGAAGGGATGCAGAAGTTTGCAGGAACAACACCCACCCTCACGACCCGAGTGAGGTCGTTGAATTTCTTTCTGCATTGGACAGGGCTCCTGTTCACCATGCTGCTGGAGTTGACCCTCTGGCATACATCCCTCCAAGCTCATCGGTAGTCATTATGATTCGGCCTCCTGCCATTATCTGGGTAGAGAACATCTCGCCGGCGATCCACTGCAGCCACCAATTGCTCCAGAGCCTCATTGATGAAGCGCTCTGCTCTCTGTCTCACCTTCTCCATCTGGTCCAAGTTTTTATCGCCAGAGAAGGGCCTGCACCGATTCTGAGGCCTGCAAGACGCAGAGTGTGGATGCTGAAGATGACTGACCCACCCCTTTAAGAGCTAGCCGGCGCCTGGAAGTCTCATGGTCATCGATAATTGAGAGCACCTGCGCTGAGCCCGTCTGCTCTGGCATTGGGTTGCGCCGGAAGTTTAGCACCTTAGGAGTCCCGTGTAACGCCTGAATTCGCGCCTCAATCACCTTTAGGGGCGATGCAACCCAATATCGCGCCAGGGGCGATAAGTTTCATCTGGCTATAAACTTTGCGCAGCGCCAGTTCTAACGCCTCAAGCCGGGCTATACCCAATTTCTAGGCCCTCATCTTTAAGAAGTGCAGGCTGCCTTTAAATAGCACTGGCTACTCATGATTATCGGGCCCCCTGCTGATGCATGCAGCCCATGATCAGCACAGATAGCCCTGGCTGCACGCAGGATCATGTAAAACAGCAGGTAGCACTGTGCTGCCTGTAACCCAATGAACGGGCACGAGTTAATTGCGTACCGTAATCCCTGCACCTGTTTTCAGGGGTTAGCCAATTACTCCCTCACAGAATGTTAGGCTAGAAAATCAGCGCAATTGCGCCTCTCGTTAGTGGCCCCGGGGGTGCTAATGGGGCGCAAACAAATTTTTGTCTGGGTGCGGCGCTGCTAACGACTCCTGCTAAATTCAGCAGGTGTTTAGCGCTGGTGATAACCGGTGGCACCCTGCTCCACTGTG
This sequence comes from Somniosus microcephalus, assembly GCF_052327205.1. Taxonomy (NCBI): domain Eukaryota; kingdom Metazoa; phylum Chordata; class Chondrichthyes; order Squaliformes; family Somniosidae; genus Somniosus; species Somniosus microcephalus. The sequence goes on along the minus strand of NC_140990.1, from coordinate 176,400,833 downwards.
CAGGTGATGACGATGTCATCACCATGCGCAGCGCTCCGTTTTCGCCCCGTCTGCAAAGTTGGCTCGCACCCCCTGAATCTGCGCCGGGCAATGACCGCAGGCAGGAACGGGAACGGAGCGGCAGGAGGCTCAAGGGGCGGTAAGTAAGGGGAGGTGGCGGGCGGGGGGAAAAGAATCGTCCGACTTACTTGTCGCGACCTGTTGTGTGACGATGTTCAACTGGAAGAGAGGCAATTTCAGTGATTTGAGAAGGAATCTAGTACAGGTGGAATGAAAAAAAGATTGGCCAAGCAAACAGTAAGTGAGCAATGGCAGATCTTCAAGGCAGAGATAGTTCGAGTATAAATCAAGCATATTCCCATTAGGAGGAAAGATGGGGCATCCAAAGCTAAAGCTCCCAGGATGAAAAAGGAAATAGAGATTAAAATAACACATAAAAAGGTTTATGACAAATGTCAGGTACAGAATACAATCAAAATCCTGGCAGAATACAAAAAATGCAGGGTGAAATTGAAAAAAGAATAGTAGGAAACATAAAAGGGAACCCAAAAATCTTTTATAAACATATAAAAATTAAAAGGATATGTAGTGTCCGTGTGTAGATAAAGACACTGAAGACAGGAGTTGGTTCATAGGTGTTTACTAAGCAAGTCTGGGGGGGGGGGGTTCTAAAGGATATACACAATACACAGGCTTATATAGCCCAAGTGGCAATTACCGGCATTACGCACACCTGGGGCTCTTAAAGGCACATACACCACAATTCCTCCCCTTCTAGCTAACTAGTACATCATATTTTAAGTAATTATTAATTACATGTTATATGCAAAATAATATACATTGCTGTATTAATTAATTATAAGTTAGTCTCTCAGGAGGCTTCCTGACTCGGTCCGGATAACGCCTCGGGGGTGTAGTAGTTTCTGATGGTGTAGTAGGTTCTTCTGGCAAGGCTGATTCGGCTTGAAGGCCAGTGTCGGGTTCATTGGGCTCCAGTATCACCGGATCGGAGGTAGATATGGGTATCTCTACTTCATCGTTAGATGTATAGAGTGGTGGTGTAGGTTGTCCCTTTTCAGATGACTTGATGATTTGGTCAGCATGGCGCCTTATTATGCTGTCTCCGATGTCCACGGTATACATCAGTGGTCTTAATCGTGTGCAGATAGTTCCAGGCTGCCATTTCTCGGTACGGTAGTCCCGGGCCAAAACCGGTTGGCCTATCTGGAAGGCCCTAGTTGGCCTTTCATTCATGCCCTGAAACTGCCGGTTCGCCACGTCCCTTCGGATGTTGGGCTTGACCAAATCCAGCCGGCATCTTAGGTTTCTATTGTAGAACATCATGGCGGGAGTTTGGTTAGTAACCATATGCGTTGCATTCCTATATGCAAATAAGAAGTTATCCACCTTGTGCTGAAGTTTTATGTCTTCATTACCCATGGCCTTCTTGAAGGTCTGGACAAACCTTTCAGCCAATCCATTGGTGGCGGGATGGTATGGGGCGGACGTGTAGTGCTTTACCCCATTGTTCTTTAAGAACTTTCTGAATTCTTCGGACACAAATTGCGGTCCATTATCAGAACATATCTGTTCCGGCAGCCCATTCCTGGCAAATATGGTCCTTAATACTGTGATGGTTTTTTCCATGGTGGTGGAGGACATTTTTATTACCTCCGGCCACTTGGAGTGTGCATCAACTGCGATTAAGAACATTGAGTCCATAAATGGACCAGCAAAGTCGATGTGCACCCTTTGCCAGGGAGATGAGGGCCACTCCCATGGATGTAGAGGGGCCTGTGGCGGAGCATTTTGGACCTTCTGGCATCCTAGGCAGCTCTTGGTCATGTCTTCGATGTCTCCATCGATACCTGGCCACCATACAAACGCCCTAGCTAGGTTCTTCATTTTCACTCCACCCAGATGCCCCTCGTGAAGCTCCTTTAGCACTTTATCCTGGAGTTTGGGTGGAATCACCACTCTGGATCCACACGTCAAGGTTCCTCGGCACACTGACAGCTGTTCTCTTCTTTGCGAGAATGCTGGCAACAGTGGTTCGCCATGTGCTGGCCATCCCTTCACTGTTAAATCGTAGACCCGTGAGAGAGTAGGGTCATTTCTTGTCTCCCTTTCAATGGCAGAATTTGTCACCGGTAGACATTCCACTATGGTAGAGTGGAATATCTCTACTGGGTCTACTGTAGGTGCCTCTTCTATTGTTGGCAACGGTAGGCGTGATAAACCGTCAGCATTCCCATGCTGTTTTGACCCTTTGTATTCAATGTTGTATTGGTGTGCCCCAAGAAAAAGGGACCACCTCTGTAGTCTTTGTGCCGTCATAATGGGGACACCTTTTTTTAGGGTTGAATATGGAGATGAGGGGTTGATGGTCAGTCAGCAAGGTAAATTTTTGTCCGTGTAGGTAATGGTTGAATTTCTTCACTCCCCATACCAGGCTGAGTGCTTCCCTGTCTATCTGGGCATAGTTACGCTCAGCTGAGTTCAACGAGCGTGACGCAAAAGCTATCGGCCGTTCCGAGCCATCAGGGAATCTATGGGACAATACCGCTCCTATGCCGTAAGGGGATGCATCGCACGCCAGTCTGATTGGTAGTGATGGGTTGTAATGAGCCAAAATTTTCTCGGATGTGATTAAGTCTTTACATTTATGGAAGGCACGTTTACAGTCTTCGTTCCATTTCCAAATCACTCCTGTCTGTAGAAGATCATTAAGAGGGTGTAGAATAGTTGATAAGTTCGGTAAAAATTTATGATAGTAATTTATTAATCCCAGGAATGACCTTAATTGTGAAACATTTTCAGGTGCTGGGGCTTTTATAACTGCTTCAATTTTTTCAGGTGACTTATGCAACCCTTCCTTATTAATTATGTGGCCACAATATGATATCTGATTTTGGAAAAATTCGCACTTGGGGCGATTTGCTCGTAGGCCCCGTTCTTTCAGCCTAGTGAGCACCTGCTCCAAATTGGCAAGGTGCTCGTTGTCGTTTTCTCCTGTTATAAGGATGTCGTCTAGGTAGCATTGAGTCCCCGGAATCCCTTGCAGGACTTGCTCCATAGCTCTTTGCCAGATAGCTGGGGCTGATGCTATTCCAAAAACCAGTCGATTGTACTGGTACAGGCCTTTGTGTGTGTTTATTGTGAGATACTTTTTAGAGGTCTCCTCAACCTCCATCTGTAGATATGCCTGTGCCAAGTCAATTTTTGTGAAACGTTTCCCTCCGGATAGTGAGGCGAAAATATCTTCTATCCTCGGAAGAGGATACTGTACCGTGTGAAGGACCGGGTTTACAGTCACCTTAAAGTCCCCACAGATGCGAATTTTTTTCTGTTCCTCAGAGTTATTTTTCAATGTTTTTTTCATGACTGGAACGATGGGTGTTGCCCATTCGCTCCAATCTATTTTGGATAATACGCCTGCCTTTTCCAAATTCTTCAGCTCTGCCTCGACTGCCGGACGTATTGCGTATGGCACCGGTCTTGCCTTAAAAAATTTTGGAATTGCTGTATCTTCCACTTTTATTGAGGCGGTGATGCCTTTCAAGGTTCCTAGTTTCTCTTGAAACACTTCTTTGGCATTGGCCAAGATGTCTTTTAATCGTTCAGGTATGATGTCATCATTGTTTTTTTCCTTACTGGTCACCGTCAGTGCCTGAATGGAGTGCCAGTCTAAACGTATCTTCCTTATCCATTCATGTCCCAACAACGGTGGACCACCATCTTGTAGAATGTATAAATACAACTTTTGTATTTCTTTGCCGTTGTATACCACAGGCACCCTTATTTTTCCTTTGGGGTAGACTTTCTGCCCCGTATATGTTTTTAAGATAATGGATGTGTCTTTTAGAGGTATATGCGAAAATAGCCTCTCGTAATCTCGTCGATTTATTACGGTTAGAGCTGATCCTGTATCTAGCTCCATTTTAACTGGGGACCCTGCTATTGTGAGGGTAACCCAAATGGTTTGGTAATCCTCTTTGGCAAGTACATTATGTAATTTGAGACAGCTTAGTCTCTTGTTTCCGGAGTCGCTATCGCTATTCTGGTCTTCGGAGCTATTGTCCGTCATCATTTGTACCTTCCTGTACTTTTCTTTATTGATTTTTTGTTTTCTGCCAGTGGATTTATTTTGTCCAGATTGGCATACCCGTGCAATGTGTCCAATTTTACCACATTGCCTGCATGCTTTGCCCTTGAACCAGCAGTCCCTCTGGTTATGGGTGGATCTGCCGCAGCAATAACATCTTCCGAACTCCTGTGTCATTTTATGGGTGCCGAAGTCCTGTGTCTCTTGTTGTATCTCTGCAGCTCCTTTTGCTGCTGCTTCGTATGATACAGCCATACTGAAAGCTTTGTCCAATGTTAAATCTTTTTCAGAAAGCAGTCTTTTTTTGTGTTCCTTCACTTAAGAGACCGCAAACAAATTTGTCTCGAAGATAATCCGATAGTCCTGCTCCGAATTGGCAGTACTTTGATAGCTTTCTTAATTCGGTTAGGTAATCAGCGTTACTTTCATTCTTGTGTTGATTTTTCTTGAAGAACTTGAATCGTTCCGCTATCAGCAGCGGTGTTGGGTTTAAATGCTCCTGCAGGGTATCAACAATTTCTTTAAAAGTCTTGTCCTTTGGTTTGGCTGGAGTGATTAAATTTCGTAACAGCCCGTATGTCTTCGCGCCCATTAAGTTCAGAAGTACTGAAGCTTTTTTTTCATCTGTTATTCCATTTGCAGTGCAATAAACCTCTACCCTTTCCACGTATGTGGTCCAATCTTCTATTTCGCCATCAAAAGCCTCAATATTACCAGATTTAGGCATTTCAGAAAAGATATGGCGCTTCCCGCGCTTTTTTTTTCCTGTCTGTAGCAACGATATGGCGCTTCCCGCGCTTTCCCGCCGCTGCTACCGATACAACGCTGTTTTACTGTGGTTTCCGTTTATTCACTGTTGGAGACTCGTTCCCGACGGAGGTCTAAACGCTGACCTGCTTGCCGCACCGGCCGTCTCTCGAGTGCACCCTCCCAGTCCGTTATTGCTTGCCTCCGATTTCGCTGCCTGTCTCAGCTGTAGAGCCCGCCGCTGGAGCTCCAGCCTAACGCCCAGGAAGGATTAGCGCAGTACCTGTCACCAGCTTGGCCAGCTGGTGAAACCACAGTTTCTCTTACTTCCTTGAGTCTTCTGGACACTGGAGGAATCGATGTCCTTGAGGTGCTGCCGAATTGCAGGTAAGTCCGTTTCCACTTCGTCGCCACTGTAGTGTCCGTGTGTAGATAAAGACACTGAAGACAGGAGTTGGTTCATAGGTATTTACTAAGCAAGTCTGGCGGGGGGGGTTCTAAAGGATATACACAATACACAGGCTTATATAGCCCAAGTGGCAATTACCGGCATTACGCACACCTGGGGCTCTTAAAGGCACATACACCACAATTGCTCTTAAAGGCACATACACCACAGGATAGCTAAAGGAATGGTGGGGCTGATTAGGGACAAAAAAGGAAATCTTCTTGTGGAGGCAGAGGGTATGACTGAGGTACTGAATGAGTACTTTGCATCTGTCTTAACAAAAGAAGAGGATGAAATTAATGTCTGACTAATGGAAGGGAGTAGCGATATTGGATCAGGTATAAATAGATAGTCCCGTCTTCACACTGAGGACACTCTCCATCATGTTGTGTGGCACTAACACCGTTCTAAATGGGATAGCTTGAGAACAGATCGAGTAGCTCAAAACTGGGCATCCATGAGGCGCTGTGGGCCTTCAGCAGCAGCAGAATTGTATTCCACCACAATCTGTAACCTCATGGCCTGGCATATCCCTCACTCTATCATTACCATCAAGCCAGCGGACCAACCCTGGTTCAATGAGGAATGTAGAAGAGATGCCAGGAGCAGCAGCAGGCATACCTAAAAATGAGGTGTCAACCTGGTGAAGCTATAACACAGGACTACATGCATGCTAAACAGTGGAAGCAGAATGCTATAGACCGAGCTAAGTGATCCCACAGTCAACGGATCAGATCCAAGCTCTGCAGTCCTGCCATATCCAGTTGTGAATGGTGGTGGACAATTAAACAACTAACGGGAAGAGGCAGTTCCATGAATATTCCCATCCTCAATGATGGTGGAGCCCTGCACGTGAGTGCAAAAGACAAGACTGAAGTGTTTGCAACCATCTTCAGCCAGAAGTGCAGAGAGGATGATCCATCTTGGCCTCCTCCACAGAAGTCAGTCTTCAGCCAATTCGATTCACTCCACACAATATCAAGAAACGGCTGAGCGCACTGGATACAACAAAGACTATGAGTCCCGACAACATCCCAGCTTTAGTGCTGAAGACTTGTGGTCCAGAACTAGCTGCGCCTCTAGCCACGCTGTTCCAGTACACTTATAACACTGGGATCTACCCAACAAAGTGGAAAATTGCCCAGGTATGTCCTGTCCGCAAAAAGCAAGACAAGCCCAATCCAGCCATTAACTGCCCCATCAGTCTGCTCTCAATCATCAGTAGGTGTCATTGACAGTGCTATTAAGCGGCATCTATTCACCGATAACCTGTTCAGTTTGGGTTCCGCGAGGACCACTTGACTCCAGACCTCATTACAGCCTTAGTCCAAACATGGACAAAAAAGCTGAATACCAGAGGTGAGGTGAGAGTGACTGCCCTTGACATCAGGGCAGTGGCTGGAGTTATACCTAGCACAAAGGAAGATGGTTGTGGTTGTTGGAAGCCAATCATCTCAGCCCCAGGGCATCTCTGCAGGAGTTCCTCAGGGCAGTGTCCTAAGCCCAATCATCTTCAGCTGCTTCATCAATGACCTTCCCTCCATCATAAGGTCAGAAGTGGGGATGTTCTCTAATGACTACACAGTTATCAGTTCCATTCGCAGCTCCTCAGATAATTAAGCAGTCCGTGCCCACATGCAGCAAGACCTGGACAACATTCAGTCTTGGGCTGATAAGTGTCAATTAACTTTCACGCCAGGCAATGACCATCTCCAATGAGAGAAAGTCTAAGCACCTCATCTTGACATTTAATGATATTACTATTGTTGAATCCCCCACCATCAATATCCTGGAGGTCACCATTGATCAGAAACTTAATTGGACCAGCCACATAAATACTGTGGCTACAAGAGCAGGTCAGAGGCTAGGTATTCTGCAGCGAGTGTCTTGCCTCTCGACTCCCCAAAGCCTTTCCACCATCTACAAGACACAAGTAAGGAGTGTGATGGAATACTCTCCAATTGCCTGGATGAGCGCAGCTCCAACAACACTCAAGAAGCTCGACACCATCCAGGACAAAGCATCCCACTTGATTGGCACCCCATCCACCACCTTAAACATTCACTCCCTGCACCACCAGCTCACCGCCTCTGCAGTGCGTTCCATCTACAAGATGCATCGCAGCAATTCACCAAGTCTTCGAAAGCACCTCCCAAACCCGCGACCTCTACCACCTAGAAGGACAAGGGCAGCATGCACATGGGAACACCACCTCCAAGTTCCCCTCCAAGTCACACACCATCTTGACCAATGTTCCCTTTAGCTCTAGGGGTCCCATGTAGCTGGTGAGCCGGCTTTTAAATTTTAAAAACCACGCATGTGCAGAATTTTGTATGGACAACGCAGCCCCTTTGCGGCCCAAAAAATAATTACAGGGAACATTAATCCTGACTTGGAAATATATCATCATTCTTTCATCGTTGCTGGGTCAAAATGCTAGAAATCCCTACCTAATAGCACTGTGGGAGTACCTTCACCTCACAAACTGCAGCGGTTCTATATCTCATCTATACGCTGTCCCTCGGTGACATCATTCGACGACACGTGAGTTTTCACATGTACGCTGGTGATACCCAGTTCTACCTGTCTTGAACCCTACAGTGTCTCCAAAATGCTTATCTGACAGAGTAGAAATCTCCTCAATTAAATATCGTGAAGACCAAAGCCATCGTCTTCGTCCACGCCACAAACCCCGTTCTCTTGCTGCCAATTCCATCCCTCTCCCTGGCAACTGTCTGAGGCTGACCCAGTCTGTTCACAACCCTGGTGTCGTGTTTGATCACGAGTTAAGCTTCCTAAATCATACCCGCTCCATCACTAAGACCGCCCATTTCCATCTCCGTAACATCACCCGTCTCTGCCCTTGCCTCAGCTTATCTGCTGCTGAAACCCTCATCCATGCCTTTGTTACCGTCGACTCAACTATTTCAACACACTCCTGGCCGGCTTCCTTAGTTCTACCCTCCGTAAACTTGAGGTCATCCATAACTCTGCCCCACCGTGTCCTAACTCGCACCCATCTCCCCTGTGATTGCTGACCTACATTGACGCTCAGTTAAGCAATGCCTCGATTTTAAAATTCTCATCCTTGTTTTCAAATCCCTACATGGCCTTGCCCCTTCCTATCTCTGTAATCTCCTCCAGCCCTACAATCCCCCGAGATCTCTGCGCACCGCCAATTCTGGCCTCTTGAACAACCTTGATTTTAATTGCTCCACCATTGGCTGCCTAGATCCTAACCTCTGGAATCCCCTCCCTAAACCTCTACACCTGAACTCACTGCGAGCAGCTGAGGAGGAGCGAACCTAACTGGGAACCGGAGCAGAGGCAAGTAAATAAAGAGCGTGGTCAGAGAGGGGTGTGAAGTCACTGTGAGCAGCTGAGGAGGAGCGGACACAACCGGGAACTGGAGCAGAGAGGAAAAAAATCCAGGAGTCCAAAACAAATAAGGTGTGATGTCACAGGATAGCAGGTAGGTGATTGGTTGGTGAGTATTAAGTTTTTTTTTCTCTCTAACCTAAGACGGTGGTTTAAACTAGGATCGGGAAACTATAACACACTTTATTAAATTTATAGTTTAAATAGTTAAACTAATTAATATAACTACAAATAATCATTGATTAAAGACTTTAACTAATTAAATCAATAAAATAAGTCTAGACTTATTTGGGAGGAGGCAGCGGACCTGTGCGAGACCAGGGCAGGAGCAAAGCGAGAGAGGCAGCAACTCAGCAGAGGCAGAATTCAAGAAAGTGACGTCAGAGCAGAAAAAGTGACATTGGTACAAGGGAAGGAGTTGATTGGTGAGTAGCTGGTGAGTGTTTTTTTTTAAGTTTTAAGTTTATTTATGCTAAGTTAGTTCTTAGTCTATTAAATAGAGGCATGGCAGGGCAGCTCAGTCCTGTGGAGTGCACACCCTGTGCCATGAGGGAAATCATGGATGCTTTGCATAGCCTGGATGACCACGTGCAGGAAGTGTCACCAGCTACGGCAGCTCGAGATCTGTGTTTCAGAGCTTGAACGGCAGCTGGAGTCACTGCGGTGCATCCGCGCGACTGAGAGCTACGTGGATATCACGTTTCTAGAGGTGGCCACCCCACAGCTTAAGAGTATGCAGGCAGAGAGGAGGACCAGGCAGGTAATGCAGGAGTCCCTGGAATGCATCTTGCTCTCCAACCAGTATTCTGTTCTGAGTACTGGTGAGGGTATTGGTTCCTCTGGGGAGTGCAGCCACAGCCAAGTCCACGGCACCACGGGTGGCTCAGCTGCACGGGCGGGGTGAGGTGGGGAGGAGAAAGAGTGGAAGAGCAATAGTGGTAGGAGATTTGATAGTTAGATGAGCAGACGAGCGTTTCTGCGGCCGCAGATGTGACTCCAGGATGGTATGTTGCCTCACTGGTGCCAGGGTCAAGGATGTCACTGAGCGGTTGCAGGACACTCTAAGGGGGGAGGGTGAACAGCCAGAGGTCGTTGTCCATATCGGTACCAATGACATAGGCAGAAAGAAGGATGAGGTCCTGCAGGCAAAGTTTAGGGAGCTAGGAGAGAGATTAAAAAGTAGGACCTCAAAGGTAGTAATCTCTGGATTACACCCGGTGCCACGTGTTAGTGAGTACAGGAGTAGAAGGAAAGAACAGATGAATGTGTGGTTGGAGAGATGGTGCAGGAGGGAGGGATTTAGATTCCTGAGGCATTGGGACCATTTCTGTACAAGCCAGACGGGTTACACCTCAACAGAGCCGGGACCAATATTCTCGCAGGGAGGTTTGCTAGTGCTGTTGGGGAGGGTTTAAACTAGCTTGGCAAGGGGATGGGCACCAGCATATAGGAGTAAAAAAGAGGAATAAGGTGCATAAAAGAGTGAGGCCTAGAAATTCAGTTGGGCGCGCCAGCCGTTAGCGCCTTTGGAGGAGTAGATCTCGAGCGCTATGCGCTTAGCGCCCGGGCGCAGCGCGATCTGCGCCTCGCCCCAACTTCAGTACACATTTAGCGCCGGCGCAAAGTATTAGCGCGCGCCCTGCTGCGCGCGCAGATCATGATGTCATTTACTAGTGCAACGCCCTTTGTGCGCCCCGAACCGGAACTTCACTCGCGCCGGGCCATTGTGCGCCGGGCGGCCCTAACGACTGTGAAGTGGAACGGTACACAGCCGAGGCGGGCCGCGGGGAGCGCTAATTAAAGGGCACTTACCCTGCACTATAAAGGCCAGCCATTTTGCAGCATTCACTCTTGTGCAACGGTTTTTTGGAGAGAGACCAAGGAGGAGAGCTTACTGGTTTGGACCAACACTAGGACAGGTATTTTTGGCTCAGGCCAGAGCTTAGCAATTATCTTTGCCTTCATTGAGAGCTCATTGTTTGCCAGCATATAATGGGGGCTGCATTGGGTGCCAACGCTGACTTTCAGCCTTATGCCAGAAGGGCTTACAGACGCCGTGAGAGAGTGGCAGCCCTGGCTAGACGCAGAGGGGGCAACAGGCATCGCCAACTGAGGCCTTACCCACCCAGGGTATACCGCCAGCAGTCCTCCTATCTGACCATGTCTGCCGCGATGTGTGTAAGGAGGCTGCGATTCAGAAGGGAGGTGGTTGCAGACATCTGCCAGCTGCTTCAGAGAGATCTGCAGCCACAGCTGATGCGCAGGACGTCTCTGTCGGTGGCAGTGAAGGTGACGGTGGCTCTCAACTTCTATGCCACCGGCTCCTTCCAATCCGCTGCTGGGGACATCGCTAACATCTCCCAGTTCGCCATGCATTGCTGCATCCGCCAGGTGACCGAAGCCCTTTTCAGAAGGAGACATCAATTCATCTCCTTCCCCATGACCCTGGACAAGCAGCAGCAGCGTGCAGTGGGATTTGCAAGAATAGCGGGCTTCCCCATGGTGCAGGGCGCCATTGACTGCACGCATGTGGCTTTGCGGGCACCTCTGGAGCATGCCGAGGATTACCGCAACCGGAAGGGCTACCATTCCCTCAACGTACAGCTGGTGTGTGACCACAGGCAGCGCATCCTAGCTGTCAATGCCCGCTTTCCAGGCAGCAGCCACGATGCCTTTATCCTGCGACAGACAATTGTGGCTGACATGTTCCAGGCACAGCCTCCCCCAAGAGGATGGCTTATCGGGGACAAAGGCTATCCTTTGTGTACCTGGCTCATGACCCCGCTCCGCGCGCCCACGACCCCTGCTGAAGAGGCATACAACGAGAGCCATCAAGCGACTAGGAACATCATAGAACAAACAATCGGCGTCCTCAAGCAACGGTTCCGTTGTCTCGATCGCTCCGGGGGAGCCCTCCAGTACTCGCAGGACCGAGTCTCCCAATTCGTCGTCGTTTGCTGCATGCTGCACAACCTGGCTATCCGCAGGACTCAGGCACTGCCACCTCACGTTGGACCCCCACCTCAGGAGGAGGAGCATGAGGAGGAGGAGGACGAGGAGTACCAGCCCAGGAGGGAGGCACAAGGTCCAAGGGCCGCCCGTCGGCGGCTTATTGAACGTCACTTCTAGGCCCCCTGTCAGGGAATGGCTTGTGCCAATGAAAGAACATGATTGCAGCCGCTCCGCAAGCCCTCAGCCGGTTAAGGCAACAAACACTTCAAAGATCAAACATGGACAATGTTAGTAAATAAAATGCTTTATTGTACAAACTCAGGGCCCTTCCCACATGAAAACCAAAAACAGACGAAACCCCCAAAAAACACTCAAACACATTACTCGCTCCCACAACCTGGAGAGGATTAACAAAACAGTGCAACTAAAATGGCCACATCCTCGGCCTTCAAAAAACAAACATCCAATTCTCGGCCTCAAAAAACAAACACAACTGGCCACACATTCGACTTTTTGGCCCGCTAGGGCGATGCCTTGGCCATCTTTGTGTGGCCCCTGCCCGCCCTGCTGCTCCTCCTCAAAGTAAGGCCATTGGCTGCTGCAAGGCTGGGGGCAGGCTCCAGAGGGGCACATGTCGCGACGGCAGATGCCCTTGGGGGTCGGCCTAGTCGAGGTCTGGCCGTCGAGCGGGCGGCTGTTGAATGCTGCAGCTGTGGCTGGCCAGCATCAGTCGCTGCAGCAGCTCCTGGCAGCTCCACTGGGGGAGTGGCAGTGGCGGCTGGAGGAATGGGAGCAAGCTGGCGGATGGCAGGCGCTCGCTGGTCGCCTGAGACACTGGCACTCGCCCGGGCCAGCACTGCAGCATGCGCACCAATCTGCCGAGGGACAGACCGCTGTGCTGCTGCAGCGCGCCGGGTGCCCTGGCGATGCCTGGCTGACACAGCGAGTGTGGCAGCAGTGAGTGCCCGTGTTGACCTGTTCAGTGACCTCATCAGAGCACCCAGTGACTGCACGGCACCACTGATCAGCTGCCCACTCGCTGCCTGAGCTGCCCCGAATGCCGCCCGACTCGCTGCCTGATCTGCCCCGAATGCCGCCCAACTCGCTGCCTGCTCTGCCCCGAATTCTGCCAAACTGATGGCCTGTGAGGCCCCGACGTCGGTGACACTCCGAGAGAGGGACTCGATGGCCTCAGGCAACCGTGCCACTACCCCCATGAGCTCCGTGTGCCGGCGCTCCGAGTCCGCGGACAAGTCCTCGAGGCGTTCCATCTCCTCGGCGAAGACCATCTCCGGGCTGGAGGCCGGACTCTCCCTCTGGGGAGAAGGCCGCCGAGCTGGCCAACCCTTCCTGCATTGCTGGAGGCCGCTGGGCCCAGCAATTGGACTCCCCTCTGACCCTTCCCCCCTCTGGGGAGAAGGCCGCCGAGCTGGCACCCCCCTCCTGCGTTTCTGCAGGCCGCAGGTCCCATGAGCTCCCCTCCCCTCCGACACTTCCGCGACGCTCCCCTCCAGGGAAGACGTGTCCCCTACATTGGCATGGGTTGCCACGGCTGAGGGTTCCCCTGATGGGCCGCCTTCCTCTTGCTCCTCCTCCTCCTCCTCCTCTGAGGGGCTGTCACTGGCAAGTTCAGGGACCTCCTCCTCACCATCTGAAAGCAGGAAGGCACAAGAGTAGCTTTAGAGTGAGGAGAGGGCGTCAGCGAGGGATGCATGAGTGGTGGCATTCAGCGCATTGGTCGGACAGTGGCAAAGGAGGTAGATCTGATGCGCAATTGGGACGAGAGAGGTCCAAACGTTGATGTCCTTACCATTGGTGCCCAGAACAGGGTCGGCATCTCCACATGCAATGGGGCCAATCACCCGGCCACCCATGATGCGCTCCACACGATGTTGCAGCTCGGTGAGCGGCTGGATCTGGGGTCGGCCTCCCCCGGTCGCAGTGCGGCTCTTCTTGTTATTGGCCAGCTTGGCCTGCAAGAGAAAGGACGGCCTCTAAGTACAGTGTGTCGCCCTGATCTTGTGTGCATTGCCTCCCATGGTGGAATAGCCTGGCCAGTGTGTCGCCCTGATCTTGTGTGCACTGCCTCCCATGGTGGAATAGCCTGGCCAGTGTGTTGCCCTGATCTTGTGTGCACTGCCTCCCATGGTGGAATAGCCTGGCCAGTGTGTCGCCCTGATCTTGTGTGCACTGCCTCCCATGGTGGAATAGCCTGGCCAGTGTGTCGCCCTGATCTTGTGTGCACTGCCTCCCATGGTGGAATAGCCTGGCCAGTGTGTCACCCTGATCTTGTGTGCACTGCCTCCCATGGTGGAATAGCTTGGCCAGTGTGTTAAGTGCAGAATGTGCAATTGATGTTCATGCCTGTTCCATAGCTGCTGGATGAGGGCTGGCCATTAGGGCTTTCAGGTCCCTTTGCCCATAATGTGAGGTGCACATGCAAGGATGAGGAGGTCACTGGAAAGGGTACTCACCCTGACAATCCGCGTGAGGTCATTAAACTTTTTGCGGCATTGGACACCGGTCCTGGGGACCTCGCTGTTGGCTGACACCTTGCTGGCGACATGCCTCCAGGCTCTCCGGTAGGCGCGGACCGGCGCCTTCCTGCCATTGTCCGGGTACAAAATATGGTGCCTCTTCTCCACACCACCAACCAGCACACTCAGATCACGCTCTGAGGAGCACTGCGCTCGTTCACGGGCCCTTTGCATGGCTTCAGGCGCTATTTGGGTCCAGCAGCAGTGTTCAGGCCTAGCTGGAGGGCTCCACTATCCAGGGCGTGGCAGCAGACAAAGTCGACCCTTCCCCCTTAAGAGCTGGCCGGCGCCAGGGTGTCTGCTGTCAATCACGAGATGGCCGCACCAGCGCTGCGCCCGGCCTGGGCGCTCTCGCTCCGCACCTCCGGCTTAGCGCCTAAAGAGAGGCGTCCAGCGCCAGTTTTAGCGCTCGAGCAAACTCTTAGGGCGAAGCTAATGAATATCGCAGAAGTGGCCTCGATTTGGCGGCGGGCGCAAACTTTAGCGGCCGCCCGACTTTAACGCCCCAAAAGTGGCTACAATGAATTTCTAGGCCTGAGTGTGTTGGATAGTGCTAGAGAAGAAAGTAGTACTAGAGGTGGAAGTAGTACCATATTAGATAGGAGCAGACTAACAAAGACTATGAAAAATTCAAAAATGGGTTCAGAATGCATGTATGTAAACACACAAAGTGTGGTGAATAAGGTTGGTGAGCTCCAAGCACAATTAGTCATGTGGCAATATTGTAAAGTCTGTAAGTTGTGCAGTAAATAACTTCAGAGACTTTAGGAGTACAAACAAAACAGGTCTTTACTATTCAGAGGTCTGGGCGATTTCTGCCCTAGTTAACGTATCACAACCCTTATATACTGGTGTGGTCACTATCGGTATTACAGTATACATGAGCCAATAAATAGTGCCACCCTGAAGTAGTGCTCTTAAAGGCGAACGGTCACATTCTATAGTTCCCTTAAAGGTAAACGGTTACATACACAACACTCCTCCCTTCCTAGCTTATTACTTACAGAATCCCGTTAAACATACAATCTTCAATTTTATATAAACAGGTTGCAGATATACTCTCGATGGAGTCAACGTCATATAACAATTTACAGATATACTCTCGATGGAGTCAACGTCATATAACTTCATGTTTAACATAACATAATAACATATATATCTTCATGTCAAAACAGATCACAGATTCAGTCTCTGTGGAAAACAGTTCATAGATTCAGTCTCTGTGGTGTAGTCGGTTCACATTGCTGGAGTGACTCATTCAATAGTCCTTCCATGGGTTTAACAGTTTGAACTTCCGAACTGAATTGGCTCCGTTCGGAGGGACCACGTGTGTGATCTGGTAGAGGTAATCATGGTTCAGATGGGTCATCTTCTGTTTCGACTTTTCCTTTTCTGCTTCTTGGAGACTCTCTGGGCTCCACTGTCAGCTGCCAGCTGCATGCGCAGTTCCTCCTTCTCTTCCTCCTTTTTCCGTAGTAGAGCCACCTTCTCCCGATGTTCCGTAGACTTTCGGTGCTCCTCCATGATTTCTGTATGGTGGGAGTCGAAGTTACAAGTTGGGCAGGACAGGACATAGTAATATTCGGAGTCGTCCTGAGCTAGGCCAGCGAGAGGGTCTTCTATGTCCTCCCTACCCAGCTGGACGTCAGCCAGCTTTTGTTCCAAATCCAGACATCTTTCCTGAAGAGACTTCTTCACGTGTTCCGCTTCCTCTAACTTTTTCTGGGCTTTCAGCAAGTTGTTTACTAATGACCTCATTTGTGATTTTAATACTTCAACTTCCTTTGGAGATTGATTGATCGGACTATTCAATCCCTCTACCGGAGCAGTTGTTTCAGCGTTCTGTTGTTCAACCTTGACATGAGTCAGCGTACTTTTGGTATCTAAGGGTTGCTCTGCTGCCATCTTCTCAGTCTGTGTTGCAACCTCGGCTATTTCAATAACTTTTGAGAGCTCCAAACCCTTCTCCTCTGACGATTTAAGCTCATGTTCATGGCCCATTCTTACGGTCTCTGTGTTTCTTACAGTTCCCTTTTCTTCCACTGAAAAGATTTCCAGTTGCATCTGTTCTTCAAGTCGTTGGACCTCGGCCATTGCCGCTTCATATTTATTTTGTGTTTCCTTTAATAATTTAACGAGTTCTTGGACATCCTGTATTTCCTGTTCTGGTATGTCTTCCACCACTAATTTTTTTCCTATGGATTGAATCCCTAACGATGAGTCAGCCTTGGCCTGAAGCTCATCAAACATTTCCTGCAGACTTTGTAATTCTTGCTTATGGTCAACCTTTAGTCGTTCATGTTCTTTCACTAACACGAGCTTTTCGGAAGTTGCCAAGTTAACCCCTTCCAGGATTGTAGTCCGAGCCTGTTCATACTGTTCTTTCAACTCGTTACACTCTGCTTGCAACAAGTCGTAGAGGTGAACTGGAATACCATCCTGACTTCCTGAAGATTCCTCTTCCTTTGGATCGTTCTGTGTATATTCTAGTTCCTGAACAGCCTCAGGGAGATGTGATTGGTACTTGACCACGATGGCTCTATGGTCGCTCTCTGCTTGAGCGGGCTGTCTCTGTTGTCTTTCCAGGGACTCCCATTCGGTGTCCCAGAACTTTTTCACCTTTTCCATCTCTTGTAGGAGACGGGCACTCAACTGTTCTAATTGTCGTTGTACTTTGACATAACGTTGAGTTCTAGCCCGGTGTTCCTCCGTAATGCATCTGTCTGTAGCTTGAACAGACTCAGAATTCTCTGTCTTTATGCACGCCATCGATTTCCCAACCTTAGTCCGTGAGTTCATGTTAATCTTGTTTTTCATACATAAGCTGGACTTATCGTCTTCCGGCTCGGAGTCTGAGCTGCTTGTCTGCACCGAGTCCTCACTCGTCATTGCTTGTCGGTAGTGCCATTCCATGTCTATTTTCTTGATCCACTCCCGTCCCAGAAGTGGTGGTCCTCCCTCAGGTAGTACGTACAGATACATTCGTGGGTGTTCTTTACCCCTATCTCTCACCTTGACTCGTATTTTTCCCAGGGGGTATACATGATGCCCCGTGTATGTCTGTAATACGAATTTTGTATTTCTTAAGGGTATGTGAGAGAATAGCCGGTGATAGTCCTTTTGGTTGATGACGGATACAGCTGATCCCGTGTCCAGCTCCATTCGTACTTGGACTCCTGCTATTTTTAGTGTGACCCAGATCAACTGTAGATCAGTTACTTTACCCACATGGTGGATTCTCAGACTATCCAGCTCCTGGCTGTTTGGGTCTGAGTCTGAATTTTGTTCGTCTGAACTCTTTTCAGCCACCTGATGCACCTTGTTGTACTTTCCTTGTGGTGGTGGCTTCCTTTGCTTGTTGGTCTTCTTTCCGGACCTGCATACCTTCGCGATGTGACCCAGTTTGCCACATTTCCTGCACTCTTGGTTCTTAAACCAGCACTGATTCTGGTCGTGCGTTGTCTTTCCACAACGGTAGCATTTGGGAGTGCTTGTTGTAATTTGGTCCACCCCGAGTGCCGCCGCCTTTAGCTGCATTTCCGCCGTCCCTTTCGCTGCGGCTTCGTGCGATGAAGCTATGAGGACAGCCCTGTCCAGTGTGAGGTCGTTTTCTTCCAGAAGTCGCTTCTGCGTTCCTTCTTTGGCCAAGCCGCATACGAACTTGTCCCGCAGCGCCTCTGTCAAATTCCCTCCAAACTGGCAGTATTTCGCTAGCTTACGCAGTTCGACTAAGTATTCCGCATTGCTTTCATCTTGCCTCTGGGTTCTGGCGTAAAATTTAAATCGTTCAGCCAGCATCAACGGTGTGGGGTTCAAGTGATCCTTCAACACTGTTACGATCTCTTCGAAGGTCTGGTCCACTGGTTTAACTGGTGCTATTAGATGTTTCAAAAGCCCGTATGTTTTTGCTCCCATCGAATTTAACAAAGTTATTGCCTTGTTGTCATCCTCAATTTCGTTGGCTATGCAATATATTTCTATGCGTTCCACATACGTGGCCCAGTCTTCTATTTCTGCATTAAAGTCATTAATATTTCCTCGCTTAGGCATCTTCTTCTCTTTTTGAGAACAGTACAAGTATTACTTTACTTATTATTAATTTTCTTCTCTCTTCTTGAGAACACACCAGCCTTTCTGAAAAATCTTATTACTTTTCTGAAATTCTTAATAATTTCCAAGCTGGCGGTTTCCCGCTTCTTCCTTCTTCTTCGGCGGTTTTCCCGTGAAAAATGGCGGCTTTCCCGCGCTTCTCGGCTCTCCCCCCCCACTTTAATGGCGGTTTTCCCCGCGCTTTTCTGTTCTCCCCGCCCACGGCAATGGCGGTTTCCCGCTTCTTCCCCTGGCGGGAGGGGTACACTTTCCCCCGCGGGCGACGGCCGCTGGCTACCGGTCCCCAGCCTGTGCGTCGGCTTCAGCGCTCTCCGCTGGCTTTCAGACCCCCAGCCCGCGCGTCGGCTTCAGCGCTCTCCGCTGGTTTTCAGATCCCCAGCCCGCGCGTCGGCTTCAGCGCTCTCCGCTGGCTTTCAGATCCCCAGCCCGCGCGTCGGCTTCAGCGCTCTCCTTCCCGCGGCAGGCAACCGGCTCCGGGTACCCCCGATGACGGCGGACAGTTACAGCCTCTAAACTGGCTCTCGGCCAATTCCCGATTTCTCGGCTGTCTCACCCGGCCTGCTCCCGGTCTCAGCGCCTCTGGACCCGACTTTGTCTGGCTCCTTTCCCCCTCGACCGTGGTCGAGTGTACCGCCCTTATCCTCTGGTTTTACTCCTTCCTTATTTTCTTTTACTGTTCCCTTACTCACAGTCCGTGGCAGCCTTGCCTCTCTTGTCGATCGGCTCGCTCCTCACTGTGGCAGAAGGGACCATCAGTGCCTGTTGCAGATGGAAGTTTTCAATGCCAAAATCTTCCTCTTTGCTATCGCTGCAGCCTCGAGTTTTCACCCAGCAGAACGACGAGGGCGGGTGCCTCACTTCGACGCTCCTTAGTTGCTTAGGAACTACTGTTGCCGCAGGGTACGATCGGCCTCGTCGCCATTGTAAAGTCTGTAAGTTGTGCAGTAAATAACTTCAGAGACTTTAGGAGTACAAACAAAACAGGTCTTTACTATTCAGAGGTCTGGGCGATTTCTGCCCTAGTTAACGTATCACAACCCTTATATACTGGTGTGGTCACTATCGGTATTACAGTATACATGAGCCAATAAATAGTGCCACCCTGAAGTAGTGCTCTTAAAGGCGAACGGTCACATTCTATAGTTCCCTTAAAGGTAAACGGTTACATACACAACAAATATGATGTTGTGGCAATAACAGAAACGTGGCTTAAAAACGGTGAGGACTGGGCACTTAATATTCAAGGGTACAAGGTGTTCAGAAAAGATAGGGAAGGAAAAAAGGGAGGTGGGGTGGCAGTGCTGATTAAGGAAGACATTGTAGTGTTGGAAAGGGAGGATGTTCTTGAGGGGACAAGGACAGAATCCATTTGGTTAGTGTTGAGGAACAAAAAGGGTATGATCATGCTATTGGGGGTATTCTATAGGCCTCCAAATAATGAGAGGGACGTAGAGGAGCAAATCTGCAGGGAAATTGCAAAGCTATGCAAGAGCTATAGAGTAGTGATATTGGGGACTTTAATTACCCAAATGGGATAATGCTAGGATAAAGGGAAAGGATGGGGAGGAATTTCTGAAATATGTTCAGGAGAACTTCCTTGACAAGTATGTTCTTGGCCCAACTAGGAAGGAGGCATTGCTAGATCTGGTGCTGGGGAATGAGGTGGGCCAGGTCGATCAAGTGTCTGTGGGAGAACACTTGGGTACGAGTGATCATCGTATCATAAGATTTAGATTAGCAATGGAGAGGAGCAAGGAACAATCTAGAGTGGAACTTCTAAACTGGAATAGGGCTAACTTCAATGGGATGCGAAAGGATCTAGCCAGGATAAAATGGAACCAAAGACTGACAGGAAAAGCTGTAATGGAACAATGGGTGATCTTTAAGGAGGAGATGTTCCAAGTACAGGCTAGTTACAGCCCGACAAGAGGGAAGGGTAAGGGAACCAAAGGAAGGGCTCCTTGGATGACGAGGGAGATAGAGAAGCTGATGAAACATAAAAAAGAGGGTGTATGATGCATGTCAGGTGAATTCTTCAAGGGAGAATCAGACCAAATACAATAAGTTGAGGGGAAGTGAAGATGAAAATAAGATTGGCAAAGAGAGAATATGAGAGTAAAATGGCAGTTAACATAAAAGGGAACCCAAAAATCTTCTACCGGCATGTAAACAGTAAGTGGGTAGTAAGAGTCAGGGTGGGGCCTATTAGAGACAAAGAAGGTGATATATACTTAGAGGCTCAGGGCAAGGCTAGAAAACTGAATGAGTACTTTGTATCAGTGTTTACTAAGGAGGTGGATGCTGACAAAATATTGGTAGAAGTGGAAAAGGTAGAAGCAATGGAAGGGGTGAAAATTGATAGACAGGATGTACTAGAAAGGCTGGGTATGCTTAGAGTGGATAAGTTGCCTGGTCCAGATGGCTTGCATCCCAGGTTGCTAAGGGAATTGGGGGAGGAGATAGCGGAAGGGCTTGCCATAATTTTCCAATCTTCCCTCGATGTGGGGGAAGTGCCTAAGGATTGGAAAATGGCAAATGTGACACCATTGTTCAAGAAAGGGTGTAAGAACAATCCTAGTAACTGCAGGCTGGTCAGTTTAACATCAGTGGTGGGTAAAGTTTTAGAAACAATAATCAAGGAAAAAATTAACGAGCACTTGGAGAGGTTTAGGTTAATGAAGGAGAGCCAACACGGATTTGTAAAAGGCAGATCGTGTTTGACTAATCTAATTGAATTTTTTGATGAAGTAACAGAGGATTGATGAAGGGAATGCAATGGATGTTGTCTACATGGATTTTCAGAAGGCGTTTGACAAAGTACCACATAGAAGGCTGGTTAACAAAGTTAAGGCTCATGAAATAGGTGGGTCAGCGGCAGCTTGGATAAGGAATTGGCTTAAGGACAGAAAACAGCGAGTTGTGGTAAATGGCTGTTTTTCAGACTGGAGGATGGTAGACAGTGGTGTTCCCCAAGGGTCAGTGCTGGGGCCACTGCTTTTTTTGATATATAAATGATCTGGATATTGAAATACAGAGTAGAATTTCTAAATTTGCCGATGACACCAAACTTGGGGGTGTGGCAAACAGT
Organism: Somniosus microcephalus; assembly: GCF_052327205.1. Taxonomy (NCBI): domain Eukaryota; kingdom Metazoa; phylum Chordata; class Chondrichthyes; order Squaliformes; family Somniosidae; genus Somniosus; species Somniosus microcephalus. The sequence goes on along the minus strand of NC_140990.1, from coordinate 176,379,468 downwards.
GATGATGATACCAATTGACTGCAACAGGACATAGAAAGGCTAGCAGAATGGTTAGACAAGTGGCAGATGGAATTTAAAACAGAGAAGTGTGAGGTGATGCATTTTGGCAGAAGGAACAGGGAGAGGCAATATACACTTAATGGCACAGTTTTAAAGAGTGTGCTGGGACAGAGGGACCTGGGAGTTAATGTGCATAGGTCCCTGAAGGTGGTGGGACATATTGAGAGAGTGGTTAGCAAAGCATATGGGATCTTGGGCTTCATAAATATTGAGTACAAAAGTAGAGAAGTTATGCTGAACCTTTATAAAGCGCTGGTTAGGCCACAACTGGAGTATTGCATCCAGTTCTGGTCACCGCACTTTAGGAAGGATGTGAAGGCCCTTGAGAGGGTGCAGAGGAGATTTACCAGAATGGTTCCGGGGATGGGGGATCTTAGCTACAAGGATAGGTTGGAGAAACTGGATTTGTTTTCTTTGGAGCAAAGGAGGTTGAGGGGTGATTTGATAGTGGTGTACAAGATGATGACAGGATTAGATAGAAACATAGAAACATAGAAGATAGGAGCAGGAGTAGGCCATTTGGCCCTTCGAGCCTGCTCCGCCATTCAATGAGATCATGGCTGATCATGCAAATTCAGTACCCTGTCTCTGCCTTCTCCCCATATCCCTTGATCCCTTTAGCCTTAAGAAATATATCCAACTCTTTCTTGAATATATTTAATGAACTGGCCTCCACCGCCCTCTGTGGCAGAGAATTCCACAGGTTCACTACTCTCTGGGTGAAGAAATTCCTCCTCATTTTAGTCCTAAATGGCTTACCCCTTATCCTTAGACTATGACCCCTGGTTCTGGACTCCCCGGCCATCAGAAACATCCTTCCTGCATCTAGTCACAGAATTTTGTAGGTTTCGATGAGATCCCCTCTCAATCTTCTAAACTCCAGTGAGTATAAGCCCAATCGACCCAATCTCTCCTCATATGTCATTCCTGCCATCCCAGGTATCAGCCTGGTGAATCTTCGCTGCACTCCTTCCATGGCAAGAACGTCCTTCCTCAGGTAAGGCGACCAAAACTGCACACAATACTCAAGGTGCAGTCTCACCAAGGCCCTGTACAACTGTAGCAAGACATCCTTGTTCCTGTACTCGAACCCTCTTGCTACGAAGGCCAACATACCATTTGTCTTCTTAACCGCCTGCTGCATCTGCGTGCTTACCTTCAGCGACTGGTGCACAAGAACACCCAGGTCTCTTTGCACTTCCCCTTCTCCCAATCTATTGCCATTCAAATAATAATCTGCCTTCCTGTTTTTGCCACCAAAGTGGATAACCTCACATTTATCCACATTATAGTGCATTTGCCATGTTTCTGCCCAATCACCCAACCTGTCTAAATCGTACTGGAGTTTCACGACATCCTCCTCACAGCATAACCTCCCACCCAGCTTTTGTCGCCTGCAAATTTTGAGATATTACATCCAATTCCCTCGTCCAGATCATTAATATATATTGTGAACAGCTGGGGTCCTAGGACTGATCCTTGCGGTACCCCACTAGTCACTGCCTGCCACTCGGAAAACGACCCGTTTATTCCAACTCTTTGCTTTCTGTCCGCCAACCAGTTCTCTATCCAAATCAATACCTTGCCCCAATCCCATGTGTCTTAACTTTACACGCTAATCTCTTATGTGGGACTTTATCGAAAGCCTTCTGAAAGTCCAAATACACCACATCCACTGGTTCTCCCTTATCTATTTTATCAGTTACATCCTCAAAAAATTCCAGTAGATTAGTCAAGCATGATTTACCTTTTGTAAATCCATGTTGACTTTGTCCAATCCTGTCACTGCTTTCCAAGTGCTCTGCTATTACATCTTTTATAATGGACTCTAGCATTTTCACCACTACTGATGTCAGACTTACCGGTCTATAATTCCCCACTTTTGCTCTACCACCTTTTTTGAATAGTGGGGTAACATTAGCTACCCTCCAATCCATGGGTACTGTTCCAGAGTCTATCGAGTTCTGGAAGATGACCAGCAATGCATCTACTATTTCTAGGGCCACTTCCTTAAGTACCCTGGGATGTAGATTATCAGGCCCTGGGGATTTATCGGCCTTCAGTCCTATCAATTTTCCTAACACCATTTCCCTACAAATACTGATTTCTTTCAGTTCCACCCTTTCATCCGACCCTATGTTCCCCGGCATCTCTGGGAGGTTATTTGTGTCCTCCTTTGTGAAGACAGAACCAAAATATGTATTTAGTTGGTCTGCCATTTCTTTGTTCCCCATTATAAATTCCCCTGATTCTGACTGCAAGGGACCAACGCTTGACTTCACCAATCTTTTTCTCTTCACATATCTATAAAAGCTTTTACAGTCAGTTTTTTTATGTTCCCTGCAAGCTTACTCTCATATTCTATTTTCCCTTTCTTAATTAATCCCTTTGTCCTCCTTTGTTGAATCCTAAACTGCTCCCAATCCTCAGGATTATTGCTTTTTCTGGCCAATTCATATGACCTCTCCTTGGATCTTATGCTATCCCTAATTTCCCTTGTTAGCCACGGTTGAGTTACCTTTTTTGTTTTATTTTTATGCCAAACTGGGACAAACAAATTCTGTAGCTCATCCATTCGTTATCTTTGAATGTTTGCCATTGCCTATCCACCGTCAACCCTTTGAGTGCCATTCCCCAATCAATCCTACCCAACTCGCTCCTCAGACCATCGTAGTTTCCTTTATTTAAATTTAGGACCCTAGTCTCTGAGTCAACTACTTCATTCTCCATCTTAATGAAGAATTCGTTCATATTATGATCGCTCCGACCCAAGGGGCCTCAAACAACAAGATTGCTAATTAATCCTTTCTCGTTACATAATACCCAGTCTAAGATGGCCTGATCTCTGGTTGGTTCCTTGACATATTGGTCCAGGAAACCATCCCGTAAACACTCCAGGAATTCCTCCTCCACAGTATTGTTACTAATTTGGTTGGCCCAATCTATATGTAGATTAAAGTCACCCATGATGACTGCTGTGCCCTTATTGCACGCTTCTTTAATTTCCCTTTTAATGCCATCCCCAACCTCCGCCTTACTGTTTGGAGGTCTATATACCACTCCCACTAACGTTTTTTTCCCCTTAGTGTTTCTCAATTCTACCCATACAGATTCCACATCATCAGAGCTAATATCCTTCATTACAATTGTGTTAATCCCTTCTTTAACCAGTAATGCTACCCCACCTCCCTTTCCTTTTTGCCTATCTTTCCTGAATATCGAATACCCCTGGATGTTGAGTTCCCAGTCTTGGCCATCCTTGAGCCACGTTTCCGTAATCCCAACCAACCAGATAGGCTAGATGGGGAAAGGCTGTTCCCACTAGTTGATGGTACAAGGACCAGGGGACACAGATTTATGGTTTTGGGCAAGAAATACAGGGGGATGTGAGGAAACACTTTTCTACGAGTGGTGAGGACCTGGAACACGCTGCCGACGGATGTGGTGGAAGCGGAGACACTCAATGTTTTCAAGGGGAGACTGGATAGGCACTTCGACAAAATAAACCTGCAAGGCTACAGGCATAGAGTGGGGGAATGGGACTGACTGGATTGCTCTGCAGAGAGCCGGTACAGACTCGATGAGCCGAAATAAATGCAAAAACTGCGCATGTGCGGATTTATGAATTAAAGGGGCCACGCAGCCCAAAAAAATTAGAGGGAACATTCCTCACCACCACCTTCTCAAGGGCAACCAGAGATAAATGCTGGCCTTCCCAGCGACGCCCACATCCTGTGAATTAAAAAAAAAGGAGGTGCTAAGTAGGTTGGCATCACACAAAGTAAATAAGTCACCTGGTCCAGATGCAATAGAAACATAGAAACATAGAAGATAGGAGCAGGAGTAGGCCATTCGGCCCCTCGAGCCTGCTCCGCCATTCAATGCGATCATGGCTGATCATTCAAATTCAGTACCCTGTCCCTGCCTTCTCTCCATATCCCTTGATCCCTTTAGCCTTGAGAAATATATCTAACTCCTTCTTGAATATATTTAATGAATTGGCCTCAACTGCCTTGTGTGGTAGAGAATTCCACAGGTTCACCACTCTCTGGGTGAAGAAATTCCTCCTCATCTCAGTCCTAAATGGCTTACCCCTTACCCTTAGACTGTGACCCCTGGTTCTGGACTCCCCGGCCATCGGAAACATCCTTCCTGCATCCAGTGTATCTAGTCCTGTTAGTATTTTATAAGTTTCAATGAGATCCCCTCTCATTCTTCTAAACTCCAGCGAGTATAAGCCCAATCAACCCAATCTCTCCTCATACGTCATTCCTGCCATCCCAGGTATCAGCCTGGTGAATCTTCTCTGAACTCCTTCCATGGCAAGAATATCCTTCCTCAGATAAGGCGACCAAAACTGCACACAATATTCCAGGTGTGGTCGCACCAAGGCCCTGTACAACTGCATCAAGACATCCTTGTTCCTGTACTCGAACCCTCTCGCTATGAAGGCCAACATACCATTTGCCTTCTTAACTGCCTGCTGCACCTGCATGCTTACCTCCAGCGACTGGTGCACAAGGACACCCAGGTCTCGTTGCACTTCCCCTTTTCCCAATCTATTGCCATTCAGATAATAATCTGCCTTCCTGTTTTTGTCACCAAAGTGGATAACCTCACATTTATCCACATTATATTGCATCTGCCATGCTTCTGCCCAATCACCCAACCTTTCCAAATCATACTGGAGTTTCTCGGCATCCTTCTTACAGCACACACTCCCAACCAGCTTTGTGTCGTCTGCAAACTTGGAGATATTACATCCAATTCCCTCGTCTAGTTCATTAATATATATTGTGAATAGCTGGGGTCCCAGAACCGATCCCTGCGGTACCCCACTAGTCACTGCCCGCCACTCGGAAAAAGACCCGTTTATTCCAACTCTTTGCTTTCTGTCTGCCAACCAGTTCTCTATCCAAGTCAATACCTTGCCCCCAATCCCATGTGCCTTAACTTTACACGCTAATCTCTTATGCGGGACCTTATCGAAAGCCTTCTGAAATTCCAAATACACCACATCCACTGGTTCTCCCTGTTAAGTCTGTGTGTCCCAGTTATGCTTATTATAAATCACTGGACACAGACCACAAGAATAACTTTAACAGGTCTTTACTATTCGGAGGTCAGGGCTGAACTGCCCAGCAATTCCCTACACAACACTTATATACCGGTGTGGTCACCACCGGTATTACAGTATACAGCAGCCAAGAGAAAGTAGTACATCTCTTAAGGTAGTTCTCTTAAGGTGGAACAGGTTACATACACCACAATCCTCCCTTTTTAGCTTAACAGTTATATCCCCATTTAACATAACATAATAACATATATATATACAACTTCATGCAAAACAGTTCAAAGATTCAGTCTCTGAGGAGGCCTCCTGATTCGAGTTGGATAACGCCTTTCAGGGGTCTCTGATTCTCGTTGCTGGGGTGACTCATCTAGTTGGTCTCTTATGGATTGGACATCATCAGGTACATTCACTTCTGAGGTAGATGCTTCAGGTTCACTAACTTCTTCCACGGTTGTCTCTGCCGTAACCATGGGTTCGACCCTTGATCTCGATTCTACCAGTTGGTCAGCATGACGCCGTATTACATTTTCACCAATATCTACCGTGTACATCAGGGGTCCTTGTCTGGCCCGAATTGTTCCAGATTGCCATTTCTCGTTTTTATAGTCCCGGGCTAACACTGGTTGTCCTATTTCGAAACTCCGAGTGGTCTTGTTATTTATATGCTGGAACTGTTTGTTTTCAACTTCCCTCCGCACATTTGGTTTTAACAAGTCCAACCTGGACCGCAACCTCCTGTTATAGAACATCATGGCAGGACTTTGGTTTGTCACTGCATGAGTGGCGTTTCGATATGCCAGTAGGAATTTGTCCACCTTGTGTTGTAGTGGAATCTGATCTTCGCTCATGGCCTTTATTGCTTTTTTGAACGTTTGTACAAATCTCTCGGCCAACCCGTTTGTAGCCGGATGATATGGGGCAGAGGTATAATGTTTCACCCCATTCTTCTTCATGAATTTCTGGAATTCTTCTGACACGAACTGTGGTCCGTTGTCTGAACATATTTGTTCTGGCAATCCATTTCTTGCAAATATCGTTCTTAGCACCGCGATCGTCTTTTCCGAGGTAGTGGTAGTCATCTTAATCACTTCTGGCCATTTAGAATGTGCGTCCACCGCAATTAAAAACATGGAGTCCATGAATGGACCAGCAAAGTCAATATGTACACGTTGCCATGGGGTTGAAGGCCATTCCCATGGATGCAGCGGTGCAATCGGAGGTGCGTTTTGCACTTTTTGGCACCCTGAGCAGCTTTTCGTCAGATCCTCTATCTGTTGGTCGATACCCGGCCACCACACATAAGCCCTAGCAAGGCTTTTCATCTTGACTCCCCCCAGATGACCTTCATGCAGTTCCTTTAGAACTCTCTCTCTTAACTTAGGAGGAATAATCACCCTTGTTCCATACATCAATGTTCCTTGACAGACGGACAGCTGTTCTCGTCTTGCTGAGAATGCCGGTAACAGTGGATCACCATGTGCTGGCCATCCCTTCACTGTCACTTCGTAGACCCGGGACAGTGTCGGGTCGTTCCTGGTTTCTCTTTCAATACTTGCATTGGTGACTGGTAAACATTCGATGATGGTCGAGTGAAATAACTCAACAGGGTCAACCGTCGGTGCCTCCTCCTCTGCAGGTAGTGGCAGGCGTGACAGCCCATCAGCATTACCATGCTGCTTTGTACCTTTGAATTCGATCTGATATTGATGTGCCCCTAGGAAAAGGGACCATCTCTGGAGTCTCTGCTGTCATCACCGAAACACCCTTCTTAGGGTTAAAAATGGATACCAACGGCTGGTGGTCTGTCAGAAGCGTAAACTTTTGGCCCTGCAGGTAATGATTAAACTTCTTTACTCCCCACACAAGGCTGAGAGCCTCCCTATCTATCTGAGCATAGTTGCGCTCAGCGGAGGTCAATGATCTGGATGCGAACGCAACTGGCCTCTCCAGGCCATTTGGCAACTTGTGTGAGAGTACTGCCCCAACACCATATGGAGAAGCATCACAAGCCAAACGAATAGGCAGTGTTGGGTTGAAGTGAGCCAACACTTCCTCTAAGGTGATCAATGCCTTGCTTTTGTGAAAGGCCCTCTTACAGTCCTCGCTCCACTTCCATGGTACTCCCTTCTGCAAAAGAGCGTTCAGCGGGTGCAGGACCGTGGATAAATTTGGCAGAAACTTATGGTAATAGTTAATCAACCCTAGGAACGACCTCAACTGGGATACATTATCCGGAGCGGGAGCCTTCACAACAGCTTCGATCTTGTCAGGAGACTTATGAAGCCCCTCCTGGTCAATGACATGACCACAGTACGAGATCCGCTTCTGAAAGAACTCACATTTCTGGCGATTAACTCGAAGTCCATATTCTTTCAATCTGGTGAGCACCAGTTCCAAATTTGCAAGGTGTTCCTCGTCATCATCCCCTGTAATCAGAATATCGTCCAGGTAACATTGTGTGCCTGGAATTCCCTGTAATACCTGCTCCATGGCCCTCTGCCAAATTGCTGGAGCCGATGCCACTCCAAAAAACAGTCTATTATACCGGTACAAGCCTCTATGCGTGTTGATCATGAGATACTGGCGTGACTCTTCCTCAACTTCCATCTGTAAGTACGCCTGCGCCAGGTCTATCTTGGTGAAGTGTTTCCCGCCAGACAACGAAGCGAAGATATCCTCAATCCACGGAAGCGGATACTGCACCGTGTGAAGCACCAGATTAACAGTGATCTTGAAATCTCCACAGATGCGAACCTTCCCCGGTTCCCCCGGCTTGTTGCTCGATGAACGCTTCATGATGGGGACAATGGGCATGGCCTACTCACTCCAGTCTACCTTAGACAGTACTCCTGAACGTTCTAGCCCTCCCAGCTCAGCTTCCACAGCAGGTCGCATCACATAAGGTACCGGTCTGGCTTTGAAAAATTTCGGGTTTGCATGTTCTTCAACCTTGATGTTTGCCGTAATTCCTCTCAGTGTTCCCAGTCCCTGTTGGAACACCTCTTTAGCATCGTCCAATATTCTGGACAATCGTTTAGGTTTGACATCTTTTTTACCAGAATCTACCGTTAGTGCTTTTAAGGAATGCCAGTCCATATTTATTTTCCTAATCCACTCCCGTCCCAGTAGTGGTGGACCTCCCTCAGGTAGCACATATAAGTCCATTCCTCGGCTTTCTTTGCCCTTGTGGACCACCTTTACCTCTATCTTCCCGATGGGGTATACTCTTTGCCCCGTGTATGTTTTCAATACAATCTCCGTATCCCGTAGGGGAATATGTGGGAATAACCTTTTGTAATCTTGCTTATTCATGACCGTCAATGCCGATCCAGTGTCCAATTCCATCTTCACTTGGACTCCTGCTATCTGAAGTGTGACCCAGATTGTTTGGAGGTCTGCTTCATTACCAACATTGTGTACTCTTAGACTACCCAGTTCATTACTGCTGGAGTCTGAATTTGACTTCTGTTCGTTCGAACTGTTCTCTGTCACCTTGTGTACCTTTCTGTACTTTTCCTGCGGTGACTTTTTGTTGCTGGTCTTCTTTCCTGACCGGCATACTTTAGCTATGTGACCAAGTCTGCCACATTTTCTGCATTCCTGATTTTTGAACCAGCACTGGTTCTGATCATGCGTTGTCTTTCCACAACGATAACATTTTACTGTACCCAAGACCATTTGATTGGCGCTGAGTTCCGGTGACCGTAGCTGCATTTCCGCAGTGCCTCTCGCTGCGGCTTCGTGCGATGCTGCAATAGTGACAGCTTTATCAAGCGTAAGATCATTCTCCTCAAGCAGTCGCTTTTGTGTTCCTTCTTTTAACAATCCACACACAAATTTATCTCTCAACGCATCTGCTAGTCCTGTTCCAAACTGACAGTACTTTGATAGCTTACGCAGTGCAATTAAAAATTCAGCGTTGCTTTCGTCTTTCAGTTGCGTTCTTCTGTAAAATTTAAATCGTTCCGCTATCATCAGCGGCGTGGGGTTTAAATGATTTTTCAGGACAGTAACAATATTCGCGAAAGTCTGATCCGCCGGTTTATCTGGTGACAGGAGGTGCTTCAATAGCCCGTATGTCTTCGCACCCATTGAGCTTAATAAGGTTAGTGCTTTCTCATCATCTGGTACCTTATTTGCTTTACAATAAACTTCCATGCATTCTACATACGTGGTCCAATCTTCGATATCGCTATCAAAGGTATTAATGTTCCCATGTTTAGGCATCCTTGCAAGTTTTTTAATTTTTCTTTTTCTCAAAATGGCGGCTTCCCGCGCTTGCCTTCTTCCCCCGCCTACTAAAATGGCGGCTTCCCGCGCTTGGCGGTCTTTCCCGCGCTCGTCTTCTTCCCCCGCCAACTACAATGGCGGATTCCCGCGTTTGCCTTCTTCCCCCGCTGGCTGCAATGGCGATTGGCGTGCTGCTGCCGTTCTCGCCTCCCCAGTGGTTCTCAATTCCCCGATGCTGCTTTTACTCCCCCGCGGTTCCCGTGGGCATTCACGCTTCCCCTGCTGTTGCGCCTCTCAGCCCCGCATGCAGCCCGGTCCTTTGCACCGGCTGCGTTTGAGTTCTCCGCGGCTCTCATGCCTTAAGCTGCCCCAGTCGCTGCGCCTCTCGGCCTCGATTGCAGCCCAGCCCTTTTCACCGGCCGTGGTCGAGTTCTCCGCCCTTTTTCCTCCGTTTTCCCTCCCCCACTCCACAGTAAACGCGGCCGACATTCTGCTCGTGTCACTGATCAGCTTACCCACCACCGTGGTAGAAGGGATGATCACTGCCTGTCGCTGATGGAGGGCTTCGTGGTCAGAATTTTTCTTTTTAACCCGGGTTCTCGATGCCTCCCGTGCGATGGTGCTCAGCAGGATGATGAGGGCGGATGCCTCTTCTCGACGCCCGTTCTGAGGACGAAACTGCCTTGGATGTAAAACTGCCGCAGGGTAAGATCGGACTCGTCGCCACTGTTAAGTCTGTGTGTCCCAGTAATGCTTATTATAAATAACTGGACACAGACCACAAGAATAACTTTAACAGGTCTTTACTATTCGGAGGTCAGGGCTGAACTGCCCAGCAAATCCCTACACAACACTTATATACCGGTGTGGTCACCACCGGTATTACAGTATACAGCAGCCAAGAGAAAGTAGTACATCTCTTAAGGTAGTTCTCTTAAGGTGGAACAGGTTACATACACTACACTCCCTTATCAATTTTACCAGTTACATCCTCAAAAAATTCCAGTAGATTAGTCAAGCACGATTTACCTTTTGTAAATCCATGTTGACTTTGTCCGATCCTGTCACTGTTTTCTAAGTGCTCTACATCTTTTATAATGGACTCTAGCATTTTCATCACTACCGATGTCAGGCTTACCGGTCTATAATTCCCCGTTTTCTCTCTACCACCTTTTTTGAATAGTGGGGTAACATTAGCTACCCTCCAATCCATGGGTACAGTTCCAGGTGAAATAGTGATTTACTTGTAGTTGTTGCAATTTGGTATACTGTATTCGCTGCTCAAGATGCGGTCTCCTCTACATTGGGGAGACCAAAAGCAGATTGGGTGACCGCTTTGCGGAACACCTTCGTTCAGTCTGTAAGCGTGACCCCGAGCTTCCGGTCGCCTGTCACTTTAATTCTCCGCTCCACTCCCACTCTGCCGTCCTCGGCCTCCTGCACTGTTCCAATGAAGCTCAACGTAAGCTTGAGGAACAGCACCTCATCTTTCGATTAGGCACTTTACAGCCTTGTGGGCTCAACATCGAGTTCAACAATTTCAGACTATAACCTCAGCCCCTATATTTTTTTTAATCTTCTTTCCCTTTTTGTTCCCTCCCATGGCAGCTGTTGATGATTCTGCCATTGCCATTTACACCTCATTTGGAGACATCTTTTATTTCTTAACGTCCCATTACCATCTCCTTTTGCCTTGCGCCATCATCCCTTTTGTCTTTTAATCTCTCCTGCCTTCCAGCCTATCACAGACCTTCACTTTGTTCTTTCCTCCCCTCCTCCCTTTCCCTGCCCCACAGTTGCTTAAAAATCTGTTACTTCTCTAACATTTTCCAGTTCTGATGAAGGGTCATCAACCTGAAACGTTAATTGTTTCTCCACGATGCTGCCTGACCTGCTGAGTGTTTCCAACATTTTCTATTGCTATTTCAGATTTCCAGCATCTGCAATATTTTGCTATTGTATTGCTAAAAATAATCCTATCTTTCTTTTTTTGAATACAGAAATATTCAGGAATAAGTGGCAGCCCGGATTTGTCAGGCAGTAAATCTTCAAAGTCATCAATGCTAGAGAGTAATACTGCAACAGAGGAAACTGCAACTAAAGAATTCACAGCTGATCAGGTAATTACAGAACTGCCCAAAACTGGGGCTACACCTGATGGAGAAAACCGTGAAGAGAGTGACTGGCAGGAAGGGGTCAGTGATGTGTAGTCACTTGTCAGTTGTGCAGTGATTTTGTCCATATACAGCGCAATGGAGTTTATTTCTACCCTGGGTGTGATTTTGGAGATTTTTGTGGACAGGAGGAGGGCGATCCTCTTTCACCCCCAATCCCCTGCACCCCATGGAACGCTGCAGAAGAGGTCACAGCCAGAAGCAGAAGTCTGTCCTGCTGCTGGGGTAGAGATTACGAGTTGTGGGGGGGTGGGGGGGGGGTGGTGGTGGGTATAGCTTGGCTTGGAGGTTTGCGTGGGGGTCGGGGGTGTGCTGGTGATCGCGCGGGGTGGGGGAGGGGGGTCCGTAATCGCGCGGTGGGGGGTTGCTGATCGTGCGGGGGGGGGTTCGGTGATCGTTGGGGATGTGTCGCTGATTGCGGGGGTGGGGCAGTAATCACGAGGGGGCGGTTGCACTGATTGAGGGGTTCGGTGATCGTTGGTAGGGCTGGTAATCGCATGGGGGGGGGTCAGTTCTCACGGGGGCCAAGTCGCTGATGTCGGTGATCATGGGTGGCACAGTCCAATCCTGGGAGGGATTCTGACTTTGGGGAGGGAAGCAAGTTAGCTTAGGAGGTCTGGGGCAGCACTCCTGCTCCTCCTAACTCACAAGCAGCGCTTTCTTTTTCTTTTATGGGATGTGGGCACACTGACAAGATCAGCATTTATTACCCATCACCAATTATAGAGTAATAGAGTCATAGGGCTAGAAATTCAGTAGGCTTTGCGCCCAGTTTTCGCCCAAAGAGGGCTTTTGCACCACTTGCTGAGCTTTCGCCGATATTCAGCGCTGCGGTAATGGCGGCGTTAGCCAGTAGCGCTGCGCCGCCACCGATGACGTCATCGGTGTGCGCAGTGCCCCGCTACCGCCCCGCTACCGGCCCGACGGCCATATTTAGTTGCGGCCGCCTCTTCCGCAGCAGCCGCAAGCAGCGATCAGAAAACGGGGCCGTCCTGTAGCGTTAGTGGGGCGAGTTAAGGCGGAGGTGCGGTCGGCCGCTTTTTTCGGCGGCCGCCTGCCCGCACCTCCTTCCCCGGCCTCCTCCACCCGCCCCCCCCCCCCGCGGCATTGCCGGCTGTTTTCCGGGAGCCCGGCACTTCTCCGTGGTGCCGGGCTCATTTGCCGGCACTAGCGAGCGGCGATCTCGCTGTTGCAGGCACCTCCCCCTTAAGAGAGGGAGGAAGGCCTGCAGTACCGCAGCCTGCCGCTCCGCAGCGGGTGGCGCTGCGGCACCTAGCGCGCCGATATTCAGTTTCAGCGCCCCAAGCGGGGGCGCCGAAACACTTGAATAGCGGCCGCCTTCGAGTTGGGGCGCTGAAACTGAATTTCCAGCGGGCGCAAGTGGCTCCGCGCGCAGCGGTACTTTCTGGGCGCGAGCGAGCTGGCCGCCCCAAACTGAATTTCTAGGCCATAGAGTTATACAGCACAGAAAGAGGCCCATCGTGTCTGCGCCGGCCATCAAGCACTATCTATCCTAATCCCATTTTCCAGCACTTGGTCCGTAGCCTTGTATGCTATGGCGTTTCAAGTGCTCATCTGAATGCTTCTTGAATGTTGTGAGGGTTCCTGCCTCTACCAACCTTTCAGACAGTGAGTTCCAGATTCCAACCACCCTCTGGGTGAAAAAGTTTTTCCTCAAATCCCTTCTAAACCTCCTGCCCCTTACCTTGAAACTATGCCTCCTGGTTATTGACCCTTCTACTAAGGGGAAACGTTCCTTTCTATCTACCCTATCTATGCCCCTCATAATTTTGTACACCTCAATCAGGTCCCCCCTCAGCCTTCTCTGCGCTAAGGAAAACAAACCCAGCCTGTCCAGTCCCTCTTCATAGCTGAAACGCTCCCGCCCAAGTAACATCCTGGTGAATCTCCTTTGCACCCTCTCTAATGCAATCACATCCTTCCTATAGTGTGGCAACCAGAACTGCACACACTATTCCAGCTGTGGCCTAATTAGCGTTTTGTACCGCTCCATCATAACCTCCCTGCTCTTATATTCTATGCCTTGGCTAATGAAGGCAAGTATCCAATATGCCTTCTTAACCACCTTATCAACCTGTCCTGCTGCCTTCAGGGATCTATGTCCATGCACACCAAGGTCCCTCTGATCCTCTGTCCTTCCTAGGGTCCTACCATTCATTGTGTATTCCCTTGCCTTGTTAGTCCTCCAAAAATGCATCACCTCACACTTTTCAGGGTTAAATTCCATTTGCCACTGTTCTGCCCATCTGACCAACCCATCTATGTCGTCCTGTAGCCTGAGGCTTCCTTCTCGCTATTTACCACTCCACCAATTTTCGTGTCATCTGCGAACTTACTGATCATACCTCCTACATTCATATCTAAATCATTAATGTACACTACAAACAGCAAGGGACCCAGCACCGATCCCTGCGGTACACGACTGGACACAGGCTTCCAGTCACAAAAACAACCTTCGACCATCACCCTCTGCCTCCTGCCACTAAGCCAATTTTGGATCCAATGTGCGAAATTGCCCTGGAGCCCATGGGCTCTTACCTTCTTGATCAGTCTCCCATGTGCGACTTTGTCAAAAGCCTTACTGAAGTCCATGTAGACTACATCAACTGCACTACCCTCAGCCACACACCTAGTCACCCCCTCGAAAAATTCAATCAAATTGGTTAGACATGATCTCCCCCCTGACAAAGCCATGCTGACTATCCTTGATTAATCTTTGCCTCTTCAAGTGGATACTAATTCTGTTCCTCAGAATTTTTTCCAATAATTTCCCTACCACTGATGTTAGGCTCACTGGCCTGTAATTCCCTGGTTTATCCCTACTACCCTTCTTGAATAATGATACTACATTAGCTGTCCTCCAGTCCTCTGGCACCTCCCCTGTGGCCAGAGAGGTTCTGAAAATTTGTGTCAGAGCCCCTGCAATCTCCTCCCTTGCCCCTCACAGCAGCCTGGGATACATCTCGTCTGGCCTGGGGATTTATCCACTTTTAAGCCCACTAAAACCGCTAGTACCTCCTCCCTCTCAATGCTAATTTGTTCAAGTATATCACAATCCCCCTGCCTGATTTCTATGCCTACATCGTCCTTCTCCATAGTGAACACAGATGCAAAATATTCATTTAAAACCTCACCTACATCTTCCCGCTCTACACACAGATTGCCACTTTGGTCCCTAAAGGCCCTACTCTTTCCCTGGTTATCCTCTTGCCCTTAATATACTTATAAAACACCTTGGGATTTTCCTTTATTTTGCCCGCCAGTATTTTTTCATGCCCCCTCTTTGTTCTCCTAATTTCCTTTTTAAGTACCCCCCTGCACTTTCTATACTCCTCTAGGGCTTTAACTGTTTTTAGTCCTTTGTATCTGCCAAAAGCCTCCCTTTTTTTCCTAATCCATTCTTGTATATCCCTTGACATCCAGGGTTCCCTGGGCTTATTGGCCCCACCCTTGACCTTTACAGGAACATGTTGGCGCTGTACTCTCTCTATTTCCTTTCTGAATGACTCCCACTGCTCTGATGTGGATTTTCCTACAAGTAGCTGATCCCAGTTCACTTTGGCCAGATCTTGCCTTATCATATTAAAATCGGCCTTCCCCCAATTTAGAGCCTTTATTTCCAGTCCATCTTTGTCCTTTTCCATGACTACCTTAAATCTCACCGAATTATGGTCACTGTCACCAAAATGCTCTCCTGCTGACACTTCTAGAACTTGCCTGGCTACATTCCCTAGAATTAGTTCCAGTACCGGCCCCTCTCTTGTAGTACTTTCTACATGCTGGCTCAAAACATAGAAACATAGAAGATAGGAGCAGGAGTAGGCCATTCGGCCCCTTGAGCCTACTCCACCATTCAATGTGATCATGGCTGATCATCCAAGTTCAGTACCCGGTCCCTGCTTTCTCCCCATACCCCTTAATCCCTTTAGCCTTAAGAAATATATCCAACTCTTTCTTGAATATATTTAATGAATTGGCCTCTACTGCCTTCTGTGGTAGATAATTCCACAGGTTCACCACTCTCTGGGTGAAGAAATTCCTCCTCATTTCTGTCCTAAAAGGCCTACCGCTTATCCTTAGACCGTGACCCCTGGTTCTGGATTCCCCGACCATCAGGAACATCCTCCCTGCATCTAGTCTGTCCAGTCCTGCCAGAATTTTATAAGTTTCAATGAGATCCCCTCTCATTCTTCTAAACTCCAGTGAGTACAAGCCCAATCGACCCAATCTCTCCTCATACGTCATTCCTGCCATCCCAGGTATCAGCCTGGTGAATCTTCTCTGAACTCCTTCCATGGCAAGAATATCCTTCCTCAGATAAGGCGACCAAAACTGCACACAATACTCAAGATGTGGTCTCACCAAGGCCCTGTACAACTGCAGCAAGACATCCATGTTCCTGTACTCAAACCCTCTTGCTATGAAGGCCAACATACCATTTGCCTTCTTAACCGCCTGCTGCACCTGCATGCTTACCTTCAGCGACTGGTGCACAAGGACACCCAGGTCTCGTTGCGCTTCCCCTTCTCCCAGTTTATTGCCATTCAGATAATAATCTGCCTTCCTGTTTTTGACACCAAAGTGGATAACCTCGCATTTATCCAAGTTATATTGCATCTGCCATGCTTCTGCCCAATCACCCAACCTGTCCAAATCATCCTGTAGTTTCTCAGCATCCTCCTCACAGCACACACGCCCACCCAGCTTTGTGTCGTCTGCAAATTTAGAGATATTACATCTAGTTCCCTTGTCTAGATCATTAATATATATTGTCAAAAGCTGTGGTCCAAGGACCGATCCCTGCGGTACCCCACTAGTCACTGCCTGCCACTCTGAAAAAGACCCGTTTATTCCAACTCTTTGCTTTCTATCTGCCAGCCAGTTCTCTATCCAAGTCAATACCTTGCCCCCAATCCCATGTGCCTTAACTTTACACGCTAATCTCTTATGTGGGACTTTATCGAAAGCCTTCTGAAAGTCCAAATACACCACATCCACTGGTTCTCCCTTATCTATTTTACTAGTTACATCCTCAAAAAATTCCAGTAGATTAGTCAAGCACGATTTACCTTTTGTAAATCCATGTTGACTTTGTCCAATCCTGTCACTGTTTTCCAAGTGCTCTGCTATTACATCTTTTATAATGGACTCTAGCATTTTTCCCACTACCGATGTCAGGCTTACCGATCTGTAATTCCCCGTTTTCTCTCTACCGCCTTTTTTGAATAGTGGGGTAACATTAGCTACCCTCCAATCCATGGGTACTGTTCCAGATTCTATCGAATGTTGGAAGATGATCAGCAATGCATCTACTATTTCTAGGGCCACTTCCTTAAGTACCCTAGGATGTAGATTATCAGGCGCTGAGGATTTATCGGCCTTCAATCCCATCAATTTCTCGAACACCATTTCCCTACAAATACTCTCCTGGATGCACTTTAAGAATTCCACACCCTCTAAGCCTTTCACAATCTGACTATCCCAGTTAATATTGGGGAAGTTGAAATCCCCTATTATTATTACCCTATTACTTCTACACTTCTCTGAGATTTGCCTACATATCTGTTCCTCTTCTCCCCCTGACTGTTTGGGGGCCTATAGTACACTCCCAGCAAAGTGCTTGCCCCCTTTTTGTTTTTAAGTTCTACCCATATGGCCTCATTAGAGGAACCTGCTAAGATATCATCCCTCCTTACTGCAGTAATTGACTCCTTGATTAATATTGCTCTTTTACATCCCGCTCTGTCTCGCCTGAAGAATCTATACCCCAGAATATTGAGCTGCCAGTCCTGCCCCTCCCTCAACCATGTCTCTGTGATAGCAGCAATATCATACTCCCATGTGTTCATCAACACCTTTAATTCATCTGCCTTGCTCGTGAAACTCCTTGCATTAAAATAAATACCATCCAGCCTTGCCATACTCCCTTGTGCCGTTACATATTTACACTGCCTTCCAGACTGACTTGTTTTTTCCTCTATATTTGGCTGTGCATCACCCCCTACTTTAGCTCCATTCTGTATCCCATCCCCCTGCCAAGTTAGTTTAAACACCCCCCCCCCCCCCCCCACCAACAGTACTAGCAAACCTCCCCGCAAGGTTGTTGGTCCTGTTTTGGTTCAGGTGCAACCCGTCCGACTTGTACAGGTCCCACCTTCCCCAGAAACAGACCCAGTGACCCAGGAAACTAAAGCCCTCCCTCCTGCACCAACTCTTTAGCCACGCATTTATCTGCTCTATCCTCCTACTCCTATACTCACTAGCACGTGGCACCAGGAGTAATCCAGAGATTACAACCTTTGAAGTCCTGCTTTTTAATCTGCTACCTAGCTCCCTAAATTCTTGTTGCAGGACCGCATCCCTCTTTCTACCTATGTCGTTGGTACCAATGTGAACCACGACCTCTGACTGTTCGACCTCCCCCTTCAGAATGCCCTGCAGCCGTTCAGTGACATCCTTGACCCTGGCATCAGGGAGGCAACATACCATCCTGGAGTCACGTCTGCGGCCGCAGAAACGCCTGTCTGCACCCCTCACTATTGAGTCTCCTACCACTATTGCCCTTCCACTCTTACTGCTCCCCCCTTGTGCAGCTGAGCCACCCACAGTGCCGTGAACTTGGCTCTGGCTGCAGTCCCCAGAGGAACCGTCACTTTCACCGTTTTCCAACACAGAAAAACGGTTGTTGAGTGAGATGCACTCTGGGGCTTTCCTGACTACCTGCCTGCCCCCCTTCCTCTGACTGGTGGTCACCCATTCCCTCTCTGACTGCACTTTCTTAAGCTGCGGGGTGACCACGTCTAAAAACGTGCTATCCACATAACCCTCAGCCTCGCGGATATACCGCAGTGCCTCCAGCTGCTGCTCTTGCTCCAAAAACCGGATCTCAAGTTGGCCAAACCGTTGGCACTTACTGCACGTGTGGTCATCCTGACTACAAGAAGCATGTAGGAATTCCCAAAATTGCCCTTGAGAAGGTGGTGGTGAGCTGCCTTCTTGAACCGCTGCAGTCGGTGTGGTGAAGGTACTCCCACAGTCCTGGTAGGGAGGGAGTTCCAGGATTTTGACCCAATGACTATGAAGGAACGGCGATATATTTCCAAGTTAGGATGGTGTGTGACTCGGAGGGGAAATTGGAGGTGATGGTGTTCCCATGCACCTGCTACCCTTGTCCTTCTAGGTGGTAGGGATCGCAGGTTTGGGAGGTGCTGTTGAAGAAGCCTTGGCTAGTTGCTGCCATGCATCTTGTAGATGGTACACACTGCAGCCATGATGTGATGGTGGTGGAGGGAGTGAATGTTTAAGATGTTGGATGGGGTGCCAATCAAGCAGGCTGCTTTGTCCTGGATGTTTCTTTTTTATTCGTTCATGGAATGTGGGAGTCACTGGCAAGGCCAGCATTTATTGCCCATCCCTAATTGCCCTTGAAAAGGTGGTGGTGAGCCGCCAACATGAACCGCTGTAGTCCGTGTGGTGAAGGTACTCACACAGTGCTGTTAAGGAGGGAATTCCAGCATTTTGATCCAGTGACGATGAAGGAATGGTGATATATTTTCAAGTCAGGATAATGTGTAAATTGGAGGGGAACTTGGAGTTGATGATTGTTAAGTCTGTGTGTTATATTGAGAATTACGACACAGACCACAAGAGTAAACTTTAACAGGTCTTTACTGGTTGAAGGTCAGGGCGGAACTGCCCAATAAATCATTACACAGCACTTATATACCGGTGTGGTCACCACCGGTATTACAGTATACAGCAGCCAAGATAAAGTAGTGCAACTCTTAAAATAGTTCTCTTAAAGGTGGAACGGTTCTCTTAAAGGTGGAACGGTTACATACACTACAATCCTCCCTTTTTAGCTTAACTGTATATATTCCCCATTAAACATAACATCATAACATATATACACAACTTCATGTAAAAACAGTTCACAGATTCAGTCTCTGAGGCGGCGCCTCCTGCGCCTCCTGACTCGGTCCGGACAACGCCTCGGTGGTGTAGTAGGTTCTTGTTGCTGGGGTGACTCATCTAATAGTCCTTCACTGGACTTAACAGCTTGAACTTTCGTAACTGCAGAACCAGCATTGCTGACTTCTAAAGGTTTGAGTACCTTGGGAAGTTTTTCTCCTTCCAGTCTGATTTGGCTCAGTTCGGAGGGACCACGTGCGTGACAGCTCAAAGTAGCAGAATGCTTCTCTTCCACTGTAATGTTCTGTAGTTCTTTGACTACCTTTGATGGAGGCTCGCCTCAGATTTTGATTTCCCTGCGATAAACTGCAGCAAGCCGGTCATCTTACCAGTTGTTTGTTTCAGAGTGAGACGATGAATAGTGCCACGATGCTCAATGTCCACATCTTCAGAAGCATGAAGAATTTCACCATTTAGTATCCATTTTGGAGGCTTCACGTCAGCAACTGAAAGCTCACACTCAAGAATGGCGTCACTTGGCTCTGTCACTTCCACATCACCTATGGGTTTAATGATGGCAATTGATTGCTCTTCTACATATAACTTTGCTGTGCTTTGGTCATCTATGGCATTGCACATGTAGTTGCCTTCATCTTCAAAAGCGACATTATTAATAACGAGCTTCCTGTACACATCTTCACTCACAATCTCATATTTATTACTGGGATGAATCTCTTTGTCTTTGTAATACCACTTGACAGCAGCATTTGGCCTGGAAACCTTGCATTCGAAAATGACACGATGTTTCTCCATGCCAATCTTCTCTCTTAAGGGTTTCACAATTTTAACTGGCAATTCTTTAATTCGAAGCAAAGCTCTGGAAGTAGCGCTTTCAGCAACAAACTTGATCTCTGCAGCATCTTCAGTTTTTGCCTCTTCCACCAATTCCCTGAGTGGCTTATTACTGCTGACACTGCTCACAAAAGGGTGCTCTTTCTTCTTAGCTTTCAACTGATCGATGAATTTGACATATTCCCTTTCTTGCTCAGCTTTGATTCGTTTGGCCTCATCGCACAGACGGTTTGTGTGTTCCTGTTCCATTTTCTCAATCAGCTGCTTCTGCTGTCTTTCCAGATTCTCCCATTCTGTGTCAAAGAACTTTTTCTTTGCATTCATCTCTTGCTCAAAACGGCGAATCATTTGTTCTAATTGCTGTTGTAGTTTGAGATTGAATTGAGTTCGAGCCCGGTGTTCCTCAGAAATGTGCATGTCTGTAGACTGGACAGACTCAGAATTCTCTGTCAAACTATGTTGTTGTTGTTCAGTGGAATTCTGTTCTGATACTTTGTTCTCTTCTGAAGCATTTATGCACTCCTTCGTTTTCCCGTCATTAGTCTGCAAGTCCATTTTAGACTTGTCTTTTGCACATGGGCTGATCTTACCATCCTCAGTTCCAGAGTCTGAGCTGATCCTGGGTAGGCGGCAATCTTCCTCGCCGTCAAAGAAACTGCACGGCTCGAGTCTTCCCTCGCGATCGGACGTGATGACAGTTCTGGTGAAATCGTAGTAGTATTCCATATCCTCGTCAGAAGACGTGCTTGGATCATCGGCTCCGTCTACCTGCCCTTGAGTTGACTGCTCTCCTCTTTTCTTCCCCGAAGGATCTCGGTAGAATGGAAAATCCTCTTCACCATATGACTTGCCACCATAAAAGGGAGTCAACCCGAAAAATGTAGTTGAGCGGGCCCGGGCACTGCGTCGGGGGCACCTCCTTTTGTATGAATCATTATCCTGGGCTTTGTACCCGTCACCATCCTCCTGTGAAGTCTGGTTTCCGCACTGCAGCACATGCTTCTGAAACAGGTTTTTCACCCTTTGTTTGTAGACTTTGTTGCACGTTGGACACCTCAGAACTTCCTGCTCATTTTCTGGACTTTCCGTCATTGCTTTTAGGGGGTGCCAGTCCATATTTATTTTCCTGATCCACTCCCGTCCCAGAAATGGTGGACCTCCCTCAGGTGGTACATATAAGTCCATTCCTTGGTGCTCTTTGCCCTTGTGTCTCACCTTGACTTTTACCTTTCCGATGGGGTATACTCTTTGCCCCGTGTATGTCTGCAATACTATCTTCGTATCCCGTAGGGGAATATGTTTGAATAACCTTTTGTAATCTCGCTTATTCATGACCGTCAACGCCGATCCGGTGTCCAATTCCATCTTCACGTGAACTCCTGCTATCTGCAGTGTGGCCCAGATAGTTTGTCGGTCAGCTTCCTTACTCACATTGTGAATTCTCAGACTACCCAGTTCCTTGCTGTTGGAGTCTGAGTCTGAATTCTGTTCATCCGAACTCTTCTCAGCCACCTTGTGTACCTTGCTGCACTTTTCCTGCGGTGACCTTTTGTTGCTGGTCTTCTTTCCTGACCGGCATACTTTAGCTATGTGACCAAGCTTGCCACATTTTCTACATTCCTGGTTTTTAAACCAGCATTGGTTCTGATCGTGTGTTGTCTTCCCACAACGATAACATTTCGTTGTACCCAAAGCCATTTGATCTACGCTGAGTACCGCTGCCTTCAGCTGCATTTCCGCAGTGCCTCTCGCTGCGGCTTCGTGCGATGCTGCAATAGAGACAGCCTTATCAAGTGTAAGATCATTCTCTTCAAGTAGCCGCTTTTGTGTTCCTTCTTTCGACAATCCGCACACGAATTTGTCTCTCAGTGCCTCTGTCAGTCCTTCCCCAAACTGACAGTATTTCGCTAGCTTACGCAGTTCAATTAAATACTCCGCGTTGCTTTCCTCCTTCAGTTGCGTTCTCGCATAAAACTTAAATCGTTCCGCTAACATCAGCGGTGTGGGGTTCAAATGATCCTTCAGGACAGCAACAATATTAGCGAAAGTCTGATCCGCCGGTTTAGCTGGTGATAGAAGATGCTTCAATAGCCCGTATGTCTTCGCACCCATTGAGTTTAGTAAGGTTAATGCTTTATCTTCATTTGATATTTTATTTGCCTTACCATATATCTCTATGCGTTCTACATACGTGGCCCAATCTTCAACATCGGGATCGAAATCGTTGATGTTACCACGCTTAGGCATCCTCGCAATCTTGTTGAGAGACAAGAAGAAATTTTTCTTTTCTTTTTTCTTTTTTTTCCAAAATGGCGGTTTTCCGCGCTCGTCTTCTTCCCCCGCCCATGAAAATGGCGGCTTCCCGCGCTCGTCTTCTTCCCCCGCCTACGAAAATGGCGGCTTCCCGCATTTGCCTTTCTCCCCTGCTGGCTGTAATGGCGATTGCCGTATTGCTGCGTTCGCCCTCCCCAGCGGTTTTCAAATCGTGCCTCCCAGCCCCTCTTGCAGTCCGGTCCTTTCCCTCCCGGCTGCGGCTGAGTTCTCCGCGTTTTTTAAAAAATTTTCTCCCACGCCTACGCTGTCCCGGTCGCTGCGCCTCGCGGCTTCGGTAGCTGCCCGGCCTTTTTCACCGGTCGCGGTCGAGCTCTCTCTCGACGCTGTTGCGTCTCCCAGCCCGCTATTTTCTCCCATGCCTTACGCTGTCCCGGTCGCTGCGCCTCGCGGCCTCGGTAGCTGCCCGGCCTTTTTCACCGGTCGCGGTCGAGCTCTCTCTCAGCGCTGTTGCGTCTCCCAGCCCGCTTGTAGCCCGGTCTCTCACACCGGCTGCGTTGCAGTCACCGCGGCTTCCGTGCCTTACGCTGCCCCAGTCTGAGCGCCTCTGGCCCCGACTTCTGTCCGGCTCTTTTCCCCGGCCGTGGTCGCGTTCTCCGCCCTTATATCCTCCGTTTTTTTTTTGTAATTTTCTCCCCTACTCACAGTCAACGTGGCCGACTTGCTGCTCGTCGCTGATCGGCTTACCCACCACCGTGATAGAAGGAATGATGACTGCCTGTTGCTGATGGAAGGCTTCGTGTTAGAATCCTTCCTGTGCTCTGCAGACCCGAGTCTTTTCTCAGCAGGATGATGAGGGCGGATGCCTCTTCTCGACGCCCGTTAAACTGCCTTGGATGTATCTCTGCCGCAGGGTAAGATCGTACTCGTCGCCACTGTTAAGTCTGTGTGTTATATTGAGAATTACTACACAGACCACAAGAGTAAACTTTAACAGGTCTTTACTGGTTGAAGGTCAGGGCGGAACTGCCCAATAAATCATTACACAGCACTTATATACCGGTGTGGTCACCACCGGTATTACAGTATACAGCAGCCAAGATAAAGTAGTGCAACTCTTAAAATAGTTCTCTTAAAGGTGGAACGGTTCTCTTAAAGGTGGAACGGTTACATACACTACAATGATGTTCCCATGCGCCTGCTGCCCTTGTCCTTCTAGTTGGTAATGGCCGTGGGTTTGGGAGGTGCTGCCGAAGAAACCTTGTAGAAGGTACCCACTGCAGCCACGGTGCACCGGTGGTGGAGGGAGTGGTTGATGGGGTGCCAATCAAGCAGGCTGCTTTTTCCTGGATGGTGTCCTTGTATACCAGTCACTGAAAGCAAACATGCAGGTGCAGCAAGCAATTAGGAAGGCAAATGGTATGCTGGCCTTTATTGCAAGAGGATTTGAGTACAGGAGCAAAGATATCTTACTACAGTTATACAGGGCCTTGGTGAGACCACACCTGGAGTAATGTGTGCAGTTTTGGTCTCCTTACCTAAGAAAGGATATACTTGCCATAGAGGGAGTGCAGCGAAGGTTCACCACACTGATTCCTGGGATGGCAGGACTGCCGTATGAGGAGAGATTGGGTCGACTAGGCCTGTATTCACTAACGTTTAGAAGAATGAAAGGGGATCTCATTGAAACGTATAAAATTCTGACAGGGTGAGACAGAGTGGATGCATGGAGGAGGTGTCCCCTGGCTGGGGGGTCTAGAACGAGGGGTCACATTCTCAGGATACGGGGTAGGACGTTTAGGACTGAGATGAGGAGAAATAACTTCACTCAGAGGGTGGTGAACCTGTGGAATTCTCTACCACAGAAGGCTGTGCAGGCCAAGTCACTGAATATATTTAAGAAGGAGATAGATAAATTTCGAGACGCAAAAGGTGTCAAGGGGTATGGGGAGAGAGCGGAAATATGGTATTGAGATAGAGGATCAGCCATGATCATATTGAATGGCGGAGCAGGCTCGAAGGGCCGAATGGCCTACTCCTGCTCCTATTTTTCTATGTTTCTATGTGTCGAGCTTCTTACATAAGAACACCAGCTGGAGTGCCCGGCGGTGCCGAGGCTTTTTTGAGGGCATGTTGTTGTTGGAAGAGAGAGAGAGAGCGACTGGGGGGAAGAGAGAGAGCGACTGTGGGGAAGAGAGAGAGCGACTGGGGGGAAGAGAGAGAGTGACTGGGGGGAAGAGAGAGAGTGACTGGGGGGAAGAGAGAGAGCGACTGGGGGGAAGAGAGAGAGCGACTGGGGGGAAGCGAGAGAGCGACTGGGGGGAAGAGAGAGAGCGACTGGGGGGAAGAGTGAAAGCGACTGGGGGGAAGAGAGAGAGCGACTGGGGGGAAGAGAGAGAGCGAGTGGGAGGAAGAGAGAGAGCGAGTGGGGGTAAGAGAGAGAGCGAGTGGGGGTAAGAGAGAGAGCGAGTGGGGGTAAGAGAGAGAGCGAGTGGGGGTAAGAGAGAGAGCGAGTGGGGGTAAGAGAGAGAGCGAGTGGGGGTAAGAGAGAGAGCGAGTGGGGGTAAGAGAGAGAGCGAGTGGGGGTAAGAGAGAGAGCGAGTGGGGGTAAGAGAGAGAGCGAGTGGGGTAAGAGAGAGAGCGACTGGGGGTAAGAGAGAGAGCGACTGGGGGTAGGGGAGGGGGAGGGGGGTGGAGGGGGGAAGGGGGGAGGGGGGAAGGGAGGGGGAGGGGGGAAGGGGGGTGGAGGAGGTGGAGGGGGGTGGGGGGAGGGAGTGTGTGGGGAGGGGGAGGTGGTGTGTGGGGGGGAAGGGGGGGTGGGAAGGGTGTGGAGGGAAGGGTGGGGGAAGGAGGGGGGAGGGGGAAGGGAGAAAGGGAGGGGGGGTGAAAGGGAGGGGGGAAGCCAGCAGACCCTCTCCCCTCTGCCGGCAATGGCTCCGCGGAGCTCCGTGCCACCCCACGCACTGACATGGCCCAGCCGAGCGCAGTGCCCCGGTCAGCCTGAGCCCCGCCCCATGCCCTCCCGAGCCCCAGCTTCAAGACCGCCGATTGCGGCTGGGCCTGCGCTGGAGCGAAGCCGCGGGAATGGGCGTGAGCCGGCTTGAGGCTGTGAGAGAGGGCCGGGCGCAGTTGCCGGGGTAACCCTTCCCCCCTTCCCGCTCTCCCGCGCACCGGCCTCCCGAGCCCCGCCCTCTCAAGCCCCGGCCCCCTGCCCGAGCCGCGGGGGGGAAGGAGAGACAGAGCCGCCGCTCCTCCGGTCGATGTGTTGCGGGCCGACCCCTGATGAGCGCTCGATCAGCTGAGCCCGAGCTCCGCGGTGGCCGCAACTGACCCCCCGCTAGGCTCCCTCCCGCCCAGCTCAGCCCAGTCCCGCGCCGCCAGCCTTTACAAAGATGGCGGCGATCGCGGGGCGGGATGTAGATTTGAAAAGAAATGAAGAGTTTGGAATCAAGATGGTGGCCACTCACCTCATTTCAGAATGATAAGGCCCGCCCACACATGCACCGATTGGTCAACCGTCAGGTCACTGAAGTGTAGGATTGGTCAATGGTCCTGTCGCTCGACTCTAGGACGGCCCGCCCGCACGCGCTAGGAACCCGCCCCCGCGATGCAGCAATTGGTCAACCATCGGGTCGCTCGACTGTACGATTGGTCGACCTTCACGTCACTCAATGCTAATGAGCGGATAATGAGCGGAATTTTGAATAATGAGCGGATAATCAGCAGAATTTCGAACGTTTTTTGGATACCGTGGGCACAATTTTTGTCCGACCGAAAAGTAAATACGCTTATGACCGTTCCTGAATCGTAAGCTTTCTTTTGATGTAACGCACGTGTAGGTACACTCTATAACTTGAGAGTGTATAGCCGGACAGACAGACAGACAGACAGACAGACAGACAGAAGTACCGCTTTATATATATAAATAAGTTGTAGGAGCAGGAGTAGGTCATTTGGCCCCTCGAGCCTGCTCCGCCATTCAATAAGATCATGGTTGATCTGATCTGGGCCTCAACTCCACTTCCCTGCCCACTCCCCATAACCCTTGACTCCCTTATCATTCAAAAATCTGTCTATCTCCACCTTAAATATATTCAATGATCCAGCCTCCACAGCCCTCTGGGGAAGAGAATTCCAAAGATTCACGACCCTCTGAGAGAAGAATTTCCTCCTCATTTCCGATTTAAATGGGTGCCCCCTTATTCTGAAATTATGCCCCCTAGTTCTAGATTCCCCCACGAGGGGAAACATCCTCTCTGCACCTACTGTCAAGCCCTTTCAAAATCTTATATGTTTCAATAAGATCCCCTCTCATTCTTCTAAACTCCAATGAGTATAGGCCCAACCTGCTCAACCTTTTTTCATAAGACAACCCCTTCATCTCCGGAATCAACCTCGTGAACCTTCTCTGAACTGCCTCCAATGCAAGTATATCCTTCTTTAAATAAGGAGACCAAAACTGTACGCAGTACTCCAGGTGTGGTCTCACCAACGCCCTGTACAGTTGTAACAGGACTTCCCTACTTTTATACTCCATTCCCTTTGCAATAAAGGCCAACATTCCATTTGCCTTCCTAATTACTTGCTGTACCTGCATGCTAACTTGTTGTGATTCATGTACAAGGCCCCCCAGATCCCTCTGTATCTCAGCATCTTATAATCTCTCCCCATTTAAATAATAATTTGCCTTTTTATTTTTCCAACCAAAGTGGATAACTTCGCATTTTCCCATATTAATTCCCATAATCGCCATTCCTTCATCGTCGGTGGGTCAAAATCCTGAAATCCCTCCCTAACAGCACTGCGGGAGTACCTTCACCACAAGGATTGCAGTGCTTCAAGAAGGTGGCTCACCACCACATTCTCAAGGGCAATTAGGGATGGGCAATAAATGCTGGCCTTGCCAGCGACGCCCACATCCCAGAACAAATAGATTTTTAAAAATTGTCCACCGCTATTCGCAACTGGATGTGGCAGGACTGCAGAGCTTTGATCTGATCTGTTGGTTGTCGGATCGGCTTAGCTCTGTCTATATAGCATGCTGTTTCCACTGTTTAGCATTTATGGAATCCTGTGTTGTAGCTTCACCAGGTTGGCACTTCATTTTTAGGTACATCGGTGCTACCCCTGGCATGCTTTTCTGCACTCCTCATTGAACCAGGGTTGGTCCTCCTGGCTTGATGGTAATGGTAGAGTGAGGGATATGCCGAGCCATGAGGTTGCATATTGTAGTGATATACAATTTTACTGCTGCTAATGGCCCACAGCAGCTCATGGATGCCCAGTTTTGAGCTGCTAGATCTGTTCTGAATTTATACCATTTAGCACGGTGGTAGTGCCACACAACACGATGGAGGGTGTCCTCAGTGTGAAGACGGGACTTCGTCTCTACAATGACTGCGGTGGTCACTGCTACCAATACTGTCATGGACAGATGCATCTGCGACAGGTAGATTGGTGAGAACATAAGAACATAAGAAATAGGAGCAGGAGTAGGCCATTCGGCCCTTCGAGCTTGCTCCGCCATTCAATGAGATCATGGCTGATCTTCTACCTCAACTCCATTCACCAGCCCTATCACCATATCCCTTGATGCCCTTACTAGTCGGAAATCTATCGAATTCTGTTTTGAATATACCCAATGATTGAGCCTCCACAGTCCTCTGGGGTAGAGAATTCCAAAGATTCACCACCCTCTGGAGAGTGTCCTCAGTGTGAAGATGGGACTTCGTCTCCACAGAGACTGTGCGGTGGTCACTGCTACCAATACTGCCATGGACAGATGCATCTCCGACAAGTAGATTGGTGAGAACGATGTCAAGTAGGTTTTTCCCTCGTGTTGGTTCTCTCACCACCTGCTGCAGGCCCAGACTGGCAGCTATGTCATTCAGGACTCGGCCAGCTCGGTCAGTAGTGGTGCTACTGAGCCAATCTTGGTGATGGACATTGAAGTCCCCCACACAGAGTGCGTTTTGTGCCCTTGCTACCCTCAGTGCTTCTTCCAAGTGGTCTTCAATATGGAGGAGTGCTGATTCATTAGCTGAGGGAGGACGGTAAGTGGTATCAGCAGAAGGTTTCCTTGCCCATGCTTGACCTGATGCCATGAGACTTCATGGGGTCCGGAGTCAATGTTGAGGACTCCCAGGACCACTCCCTCCCGACTGTATACCACTTACCATGCAGCAGTCCTCATCTCCCTTTAGTTGCTGGGTTTCCCGAGGCCCGGGAAAGCCAGCCGGCCAGCGTTGAAGCTGGCAGAGAGATAGGCCTTGATTTTAACTGACCCGTGGAGTCGGGATTGGAGGCGTGCGGGGGGTTAAAGTCCCGAATTCAGGGGTCCCGACACCATCCCGCCCCCAACCCGCCTCCATGTAAGTTTTAAAGGAGGCGGGTACCCGCCCCGCACTGGGACCCGCCTACCCGAGGCGGGAAGGGATTAGTGACAATTAACTGCCTGTTAACAGGTAGTTAACAGGCAGTTTTTAGCCTAATCCCTATTTTAAACCTTGAAGTGTAGGATTCCCGACGGCTCCAAGCCACGTCAAGTTAGAGGAATCGGGCCGTCGGGTTGAAGGACTTGGAGGGGTCGAGATGTCAGTGTTCAGGCGAGTTATGGGTGCATGAGTGCAAAGGTAAATGTGTTTAGTGTGCCTAAAGTGTGTAAAGAAGTTTAAATTACCTGTACTTACCTTTTTAGCCTTCCTTCCTCTAGGTTTCGGGAGTCCATCATCTAACCGGCACAGAAAGCAGAACGGCTGCGAGCTGTCAAAAGTGACAGCCTGCAGCTTTCTCTGCCGGAGAGATTTCTAACTGAGTCTGTGTAGAAGGACTCAGGTTAGAAGTAAGACTGTCAGTGTTTGACAGCTTCAAACAGCTGTGAAACACTGATATTTCATCTGTCAAAACGTCTTGACAGATGAAATTTCAGTCTGTGACATCACCTGTTGCCGGATGGCTCTTAATTGGCCTGCTGAGCCCGCTGGGCGGGCTCAACAAGGTCAATCAAGTTAAAATCGCGTGGATTGGCCGCATCTCGATGGAGGCAGGACTACAACCCCGAAAGCTGTAGTCCCGCCTCCTTCTCGACTTCTGAGTGAAAATCACCCCCATAAAATCCGAAGCCACATTAAAATAGTTAAAGGAGCCACCCTCCTGCTGGGAGTGGGTTGGTTGACCGCCTCCGTTAAAACCGGAAGTGGCCAGTTTGAGGGCAGGTTGAGATCGGGTTTGAGATTTTAAAATTTTAACATCTCACCCGGTTCAAACCCACGCATTTTTGAAATTTCGCCCTTCTTCTTACTTATGTCTTGCTCAGTCTTTATCTTAAACCTATTCTGTTGTGATTGCTATTGTCTAAATGTTCCCACACACTTGCTTCTCTTATCTGCTTTGGTTCATTTTTCATTGCTAGATCCAGTAGTGATTCCACTCTTGTTGAATTTCTTATGTACTGGAGAAGAAAGAAGTCCTGTACACGTTGTAAAAACACCTTTCCCTTTTTCACTTGTCCTTACCTCTTCTTGCCAGTTAATTTGAGGGTTGAAGTTGAAGTCTTCCCTTCCACCATTAGATGGTCTGTAGAATACCCCTATTAGAGTGATTGATCTCCTCGTATCCTTTATCTCAATCCATGTGCAATCTACTTCTGTCTTAATGTCCCTTTTTTCTAATGTAGAAAAACATTTGTCTGAATTTTCCGGGGCCTATGACTGGATGTGCGAAAGCCCGGAATTTGCAATCTGTCGAGTATCAGCTTGACCGATCCACCGCTTTCCTGGGAAATGGGCATTCGCTGGCGGAGAGTTGGGCCATTTGACCAACTACTGCCCAGCGAATGCCCGCGAAACCCTTATGCCTGGTAAAAGCAGGTGTAGGACATTCTTTTACCGGCGTGTTTAAATAAATAATTTTTAAAAAAATTTTCGTTAGTTAAACATATAAAAACTTTAAAATTAGTTATAGGTTCATTTTAGCCCCTTTATAACGTATAAATTTAATATTCAAAAAAATTAAATTTTTGTTTTAAATGTGTAAATTAATTGTATTTTGAAAATGTAATGATTTATTTTTATTTAACTGATGTGTAATTGTGTTTTTTTAGGGGATTCTTATTCATGCTTATGGGGATTCCATATGTAAATGGTATCCCCATGAGCATAATGGGGAACCCCCTTTTTCATTGGTTGGCCTGGCCCACGTGATCACGGGGTGCTTGTGAACCGCATGCGCCCCTGGAATACGTGGACCTTTACGCATGCGTACGCGTAGAGGCCCAGGAGCGCGAGTCTACGAACCTCTGGGACCATCAGGTAGGTTCGTACTTTTCTAGCGGTTCGGAGGCAATCGCCCGCGGGCAGCCTCTGACCACAAATTCAGGCCCATTGTTATCTCAAATCAGTACAGCTAACCCTGGCCCCTGTCTTCCTTCCCTATCCTTTCTAAATATGTTGGCCTGACATTTCCGCTCAATTGCGCTGGTTCTTTCGACGCAATTAGCTCGATATCTCAGTAACCGGCGCAAAAGATCGCAGAATTTTAAGTGCAAATTGAGTTTCCGTGATCTTTTATGCTAGTTTTAAAAACATCATGCTAGAATCAGACCCCGTCCACAAAACTGGCCGCTCCCCCAGGGTGAATTAATCACCATTAGGAGTTTCCGCTAATTGCGCTCGTTTCCAGGCCTTCGATGAAGTCTCCCAAAATAAATCTGGATCTTTTGGATGCAAGGACACGAACAGGTACATTTTGAAAAGTTTTGAATGATTTTTGTTATATAAGTTACTAAGGAACTGACTACTGTACCCCAATATAACTAGAAAATAGTTTTGTATATTTTCTAAAAGTAATTTTCAGTAATTTAAAATTGGGTTAGTCACAGGTAGTGCATTGATACTGTGATTTTAAATGTTTATTTTTTGTGATAAATCCATTTTCAGCTGTATTAATCAAACTTTACCAAGTTAACCCTTTTAAATATATCTAGGAATATTTCTTAAAGCAAATTTTTTCAAAGAATTATGGCCTAGAAATTGGAGTTCGCTATAAACCTGCTAGTGCTCACGCGTCGCTGGCAAAGCCAGCATGTATTGCTCATCCCTAATTGCCCTTGAGAAGGTGGTGGTGAGCTGCCTTCTTGAACCACTGCAGTCCTTGTGGTGAAGGTACTCTCACAGTGCTGTTAGGGAGGGATTTCAGGATTTTGAATGTGTGACGATGAAGGAACGGCGATATATTTCCAAGTCAGGATAGTGTGTAACTTGGAGGGGAACTTGCAGGTGATGGTGTCCCCATGCGCCTGCTGCCCTTGTTCTTCTAGGTGGTAAAGGTCGCAGGTTTGGGAGGTGCTGTCGAAGAAGCCTTGGTGAGTTGCTGCTGTACATCTTGTAGATGGTACACACTGCAGACACGGTGCGCCAATGGTGGAGGGAGTGAATGTTTAAGGTGGTGGATGGGGTGCCAATCAAGCGGGCTGCTTTGTCCTGGATGGTGTCGAGCTTCTTGAAAATTGTTGGAGCTGCACTCATCCAGACAAATGGAAAGTATTCCATCACACTCCTGACTTGTGCCTTGAAGAGGGTGAAAAGGCTTTGGAGAGTCAGGAGGTGAGACACTCACCGCAGAATACCTAGCCTCTGACCTGCTCTTGTTGCCACATTATTTATGTGGCTGGTCCAGGTAAGTTTCTGGTCAATGGTGACCCCCCAGAATGTTGATGGTGGGGGATTCGGTGATGGTAATGCTGTTGAATGTTAAGGGGAGGCGGTTAGACTCTTGCTTGTGGGAGATGGCCATTGCCTGGCACTTGTGTGGCGCGAATGTTATTTGCCACTTATCAGCCCAAGCCTGAATTTCGTCCATGTCTTGCTGCATGCAGGCATGGGCTGCTTCATTTTCTGAGGAGTTGCGAATGGAACTGTACACTGTGCAATCATCAGCGACCATCCCCACTTCTGACCTTATGATGGAGGGAAGGTCATTGATGAAGTAGCTGAAGATGGTTGGGCCTAAGGCACTGCCCTGAGGAACTCCTGCAGCGATGTCCTGGGCCTGAGCTGATTGACCTCCAACAACCACAACCATCTTCCTTTATGCTAGGTATGACTCCAGCCAGTGGAGAGTTTTCCCCCTGATTCCCATTGACTTCAATTTTACTAGGGCTCCTTGATGCCACACTCAGTCAAATGCTACCTTGATGTCAAGGGCAGTCACTCTCACCTCACCTCTGGAATTCAGCTCTTTTGTCCATGTTTGGACCAAGGCTGTAATGAGGTCTGAAGCCGAATGGTCCTGGTGGAACCCAAATTGAGCATCGGTGAACAGGTTATTGGTGAGTAAGTGCCGCTTGATAGCACTGTCGATGACACCTTCCATCACTTTGCTGATGATTGACAGTAGACTGATGGGGCGGAAATTGGCCGGATTGGATTTGTCCTGCTTTTTGTGTACTGGACATACCTGGGCAGTTTTCCACATTGTCGGATAGATGCCAGTGTTGTAGCTGTACTGGCATGGTTGAGCCCTTGGCTAGTGGCGGGGCTGATAGGATGCAAGATGCTGATATCCTCATACGTAATCCTCCTTCTCGCATGTACATCTTGCTTTCCCGCCCTCTCCTCACCACAACTCCATCCTCGTGCCTTCCTCATTTCATACACCCAAGAAATGCAGCCTGTCCAGCCAGTGATTGGCCAAAAAGAGGGAAAGGATAGTGAAGAAGAAGAAAAACCAAATCACCCGATTTCACACTCCCAGCCACCAGCTCCTCAAGGTCGACCAGCAAGGCCATTTGCAGCGCCCCCCACTGAAAGTCAGCAGCCTTCCACCAGTCATGCTGCAGCCACTGGGGTAGCACTGCGTGACATCAGTAGGATAGGCAAAGGCACACACAAGACAGTCATTAAGGGAATGCACAACGGTGATGAGTTGGTTTCTTGATGTCATATTGGATGGATAGATGTATAAAGTTGGATTGAAAAGTTTGCTTTGTGGTTGTGATAAATCCATGTAGTGAGACAAGGACTCGAAGAGGCGATATCGTAGAATTAGCACGAGTACTTTATTAACAAACAGAGTAACAAACATCATGCCTGCATCCTGGCATTTCACCTTTGCTGACCTTGACAGGAAACAAACCTCTGACCTTAACAGGAAGCAAACCTCTGACCTTAGCAGCAGCATTGGCTACAGCACCACCTGGTGGATAACCTTAATCATAACATCCCAGATTACTATATCCCTCCCCCCTTAAGATTTCAGTATGAATTTCTTAACAAACAACCATTCCTGAGGGTCACATAAGGAGTCTCCATTCATCATGTTCCATACTTGACGAATCTAACAGTTCAGTTTCAATCTCTCTGGTGGCTTGCGAGTCCTTTGTGAACGTCTAACAGTAAAGTCCCTGCTTGTTTATGGTGAAGCCACCAGCTGCTCCTGAGCAGTGCTCAGTGTATCTGACTCTGCAACGATGGTTTCCTCTTGACGAATAGGTTCCTGTGGAATTGGCTCTGTCCCTGGTGGTGGCGCCACAGATGCACTTGGATAACTGGGGGCAACCCTGTCCTCAGCCATTGCATCTGGAACCTTCATTTCAATTTCCCTTTGTCTGGGAAGTATCTAATCTACATGTCTGCATACTACCCTACCATCTCCCAACATGACCGTGTATGATACTGGACCTGTCATTGAGTCTATGAAGCTAGGAATCCACTTTGGTCCATAACTGAAATTCCTGGTAAGGACCGCATCTCCTTCTCCAAAACTTCGGCTCTTTGTTCTTTTGTCATGGTTCTCTTTTTGTTTGTTTTGTCTGTTTTCCATTTTCCTTTTTAGGTCTGGGTGGACAAGGTCAAGAGTGGAGCGTAGTCTACGACCTAATAACATTTCAGCAGGAGAGAGTCCTGTGGTGGATTGAGGTGTTATTCTGTAGCTGAACAGAACCTGTGACACTTTGGCTGCTAAACTCCCTTCTGCACTTTTTTTCATCATCTCCTTAAATGTTTGTACGGTTCTCTCCGCAAGTCCATTTGAGGATGGATGATATGGAGCCAAGGTCACCTGCACTATGCCATTTTTTCTCAAGAACGCTTTTGTCTCGGTACTCACAAAACAAGTGGCATTGTCACTCACCACGATCTCCTTGATTACTGAAGCTCTGACACAGGCAGTCTATAGTAGTAGTGGCGGAAGCAGAGTTTACAGGATAAACATCCATCCATTTGGAATGTGCATCAATGATTATGAGGAACATCTTCCCCATGAATGGACCCGCATAATCTAAGTGCAATCTTCTCCATGGTTAATCCGGCCACTCCCAGGGGTGGAGAGGAGCTGCTGCTGGTGTCTTCTGGTGTTCCTGACAAGTGCTGCATGTCTTGACTAGATTTTCTATCTCCTCATCTAGCTTTGGCCACCACAAGTAACTCCTAGCCAAGGCTTTCATACGCGAGACCCCAGGATGACACTGATGTAGTTGCTCTAGGATAGACTGTCATGCTGGCTGTGGAATAATCACTCGCGCTCCCCACAACATGCAACCATCCTGCACACTCAGCTCTGTTTTCCTGACACTGTAGGGTGTGAAGTCAGCCCCTTCTGGATGCTGTGGCCATCCCCTCACCACATATTCTCGAACTCTAGACAGTACTGGATCTTTACCTGTCCATGTTCTTACTTGCTCTGCAGTCACAAGTGCCGTGTCAGTGTCCTCCAACATCAAAACTCTGTCCTCTGGAGCTGCACGGATAGGTGTGCCTGGCAGTGGAAGACGGCTCAAGGCATCTGCGTTCCCATGGTACTTGCCCGCCTTGTAGACGATGACATACTCATATGCCCTCAACGTCACTGCCCACCTCTGGATCCGGGGTGACACCATCTGTGGAACTGCTTTCATTTCATTGAAAAGAGAGAGAAGAGGTTTACGATCAGTGCATATGGTGAACTTCCTGCCATATATGTACTTGTGGAACCTCTGGAACCCAAACATTACTGCTAACCCCTCTTTGTCTAACTGGGAATTGTTTTTTCCGCTGGTGTTAGAGTTCGGGACATAAACCCTATTGGTCTTTCAGTTCCATCTTCCATGTAGTGTGAAAAAACTGCCCCCACCCCGTAAGGTGAAGCGTCACAAGAGAGAATTATGTCTTTCTCTGCATTGTAGTGAACCAGCACATCCGGCGACAGCATCAGTTTCTTGGACTGTTCAAATGAAACCCCCTGCTCCTCTCCCCACTGCCACTGTGTCTCCTTGCGCAGTAGTTTGTGAAGAGGTGCTAACACTGTTGACAAGTTTGGTAAAAACCTGTTATAATAGTTCAGCAGTCCCAGGTAAGCTTTTAGCTCAGCCACATTTGTAGGAGCAGGGGCGTCCTGCAGTGCTTGTACCTTCTCCTTGAGTGGATGGAGCCCAGTGGCATCCGCTCTGTGTCCCAGGAACACTGCCTCATTCCCCAGGAAAGTGCACTTACTCCTCTTGAGCCGGAACCCTGCCCTCTCCAATCTCTGTAGTACCTCTCTCACGAGTGCTCAGATGCTCCTGGTCGGTTCTTCCCGTCACCAGAATGTCATCCAGATAGATGGAAAAATGTGGAATCCCTTGCAGTACACCTTCAATTGTCCTCTGGAAGATAGCTGGACTAGATGAGACACCAACCGGTAAGCGGTTATATGTAAACAAGCCCTTGTGTGTATTTATGGTGAAATACTTCTTTGATTCGTCATCCAGTGTAATCTGCAAGTAGGCATGACTAATATCCAACTTTGTGACTTTCTTTCCTCCAGCCAGGTTTGCAAAGAGATCCTCTGTTTTGGGAATCGGATACTGCTCTAGTTTGGACACCCGATTAACTGTCAATTTATAGTCTCCACAGAGTCTTACCGAATTGTCCGGTTTTAAAACAGGTACTATGGGAGCTGCCCATTCCGAACATTTCACTGGCTCCAGTATGTTCTCTCTCAATAGATGGTCAAGCTCAGCCTCTACCTTTGGCTTCATGGCATAAGGCACAGGTCGTTGTTTAAAAACCTTGGCGGTGCCTCCTTATCTACATAAATCTTAGCTGGGGGGCCATTAAATGTGCCAAGCTCCTCCTTGAACACATTCTCATGTTCACTCAACACTTCTTGCAAAGTCAACTGTTTGCCCGCATCTATTTGATGTACTGCTCCCCAGTCTAATTTAAGTTCTTTTATCCAGCCCCGACCTAACAGGTTTGGTCCGGTACCCGATACTATAACTACAGGTAGCTGTTCCACTGTGTCCCTGTGTTGCACAGTTACATTAGCTGTACCTAATGTCGCTACTCGTTCACCTGTATATGTTTTAAGATGCAGGGAGCAAGGCTTTAACTCTGGAACTTTTGCACGGTTCCACAATTTTGAGTACTCTGCCTTGTTCATTATGGTCACGCCACACCCTATATCCACTTCAAAGTTCACCTTAGAGTCATTTACTGTCAGTTGCAATGTGATAGGAGCCACTTTTGGAATGTTCTCTAACATGCTATACATTATGAACATGTCCTCTTCTTCCTCAGCTTCCCCGCTGATGTGGTGTGCTCCATGTTTTTTCACTTCTCTCCCTTGGTTTTGCTGTCCAACCCCTTTTGGTTTGGATTCCTCCACAGGTGATTTCGCCCTGCAAGCTCATTTTATGTGTCCTTGTTTCCCACACTTGCAGCACTTTTCCTCCAGAAACCGGCATTCACTCACCAGGTGATCGCCCTTGCATCTATAACATGCCTTCACATGCTCACGTTGTGGTTTCTGACGCATGTTCAACTTGTGCACAACAACCTGACCTGCAACTTGCGTAGCATTAGCTCTGTCTGAACCCTTGTGGTAAACCACTGTTATTGTTTACACTGTTGTTATCACTACACAAGGTTACCTCTTGCCTCGCACGCTGTTATACCTAGGCATACCTCAGCTGACTCCGCCCATGGCTCTGCCTGCTTGCCCAGGTATAAAGGTGATTGCTTGGCTAGTATTCTTCCTTGCTGGAACCGATCACCCACGAGGGTGGGCTCTGTTATTTAGCCAATAAAAACCTATAGTTACTATCTTAACTCGTCGCTTTTCATGGAATGAATTGATAGGTATATCAATTTTATTGGCTAAATTTTGAAATGACTGACCAGCCGCAGCAGCCGACTTAGCTGCAAGCCCTCCGACCGCCGTACCTGGATCTAAATCCACAGGCAGCGAATTCAGCCCTCGACTTCGATCACTGGCTGAGCTGCTTTGAATCCTACCTGGTCGTCTCCGGCGTGCCATCGGAAGCCGACAAACTAAGAGTTCTGACCGCCCAGGTGAGCCCTAAAGTATTTGCACTCATCCAGGACCTTACTACATACGAGGAGGCCCTCGACCTGCTAAAAGAGCAGTACCGGATCCCAGTAAATTCAATGTATGCCAGACATCTCCTAAGATCCCGCTCGCAACAGCCAGGAGAGTCTGTAGATGAATTTTTACGGGCGCTACAAACACTCGGCAGGGACTGTGACTTTAAAGCTGTATCGGCTGCACAACATGCTGAAGGAAATATCCGCGATGCCTTCGTGAAAGGCCTTCGGTCCGACTACTCACGGCAAAAACTGCTTGAATCAAAGGACCTCGACTTGAAAGCAGCTACAGCCCTCGCTCGCTCCCTGGAAGTGGCCTATCGGGACCTCGAGGCGTACTCCGGGTACAGTGCTGCGCGACCGTGGGACTCGGGCCCGACTCCGGCCGCAATACCCCTCGCACCACCGCCCCTGGGACCTACTACGGCGTCGGTGTCCCGGAATCGATCGGGACCGCCACCCCCGGGACCTGCTGCGGCAGCGGAGCCCCGCGATCGGGCCGCCAGCTGCTATTTCTGTGGCCAGGCGAGACATCAAAGGGCGCACTGCCCTGCAAGGAACGCGACCTGCTCCGGTTGCAGAAAAAAAGGCCACTTCGCGAACGCCTGCAGAAGGAAAGCCACAGATGCCAGCAGTGCCTCATGTGAGTTGTGGGGGCAGCCATCTTTGATCAAGGCCACAGACGCCAGCAGTGCCTCATGTGAGTTGTGGGGGCGGCCATCTTTGATCAAGGCCACAGACGCCAGCAGTGCCTCATGTGAATCGTGGGGGTGGCCATCTTTGATCAAGGCCACAGACGCCAGCAGTACCTCATGTGAGTCGTGGGGGCGGCCATCTTCTCCGCCATTTTGTTCGCCGCACTCGGCCGCCATGTTGTCTCCAGACCCGACCACCGCCTCACCTGCCGACGACAGCAGCTCACTCAGCCATACACTGGCATACGTCACGCTTGACCAAGCTCTCCCGCATCATCTGTCCAGGTCCATGATGGACATCGAGGTAAACGGCCACGCCACGACCTGCCTGTTCGACAGCGGGAGCACGGAGAGTTTTATTCACCCAGACACAGTGCGCCACTACTCCCTCACTGTCCGGCCAACGCGCCATCGGATCTCGATGGCGTCGAAGCCCCATTCAACAGACGTCAGCGGATACTGTGTGGTGACCCTGTCGGTTAGGGGCACGGAATATAAAAACTTTAAACTTCTCATCCTGCCCCAGCTCTGCGCTGCCGTCCTACTAGGGCTGGATTTCCAATGCCACCTCCAAAGTGTCACTTTGGCATACGGTGGACCCCTCCCCCCACTCACAGTCTACAACCAGCAGTTTTTAAACGCCCGCCGCATACCACCTGCGGCCTCTCCACTCTCAAAGTCCCGCCCCCCTCCTTGTTCGCTAACCTCACCCGCGACTGTAAACCCGTCGCTACCAAGAGCAGGCGGTACAGCGCCGGGGACAGAGCTTTTATTAGTTCTGAGGTGCAGCGTCTCCTGAAGGAGGGCATCATCGAGGTGAGCACCAGCCCCTGGCGTGCCCAGGTCGTAGTCGTTAAGACCGGCAATAAAAACTGCCTGGTCATCGACTACAGCCAAACCATAAACCGGTACACCCAGCTGGACGCATACCCCCTCCCCCGCATATCTGACATGGTCAACCAGATTGCCCAGTACCGGGTGTTCTCCACCATCGACCTTAAGTCGGCCTATCACCAACTCCCTATCCGCCCTGAGGACCACCAGTATACCGCCTTCGAGGCGAATGGCCGCCTCTACCACTTCCTTAGGGTTCCCTTCGGCGTCACCAACGGGGTTTCGGTCTTCCAAAGGGAGATGGACCGGATGGTTGACCAGAACGCGCTGCAGGCCATGTTTCCTTATCTAGATAACGTCACCATCTGCGGCCACGACCAGCAGGACCACGATGTTAATCTGGAGAAATTCCTCCGTACGGCCCAACGGCTGAATCTCACTTACAATAAGGAGAAATGTGTGTTTAACACCTCGCGCCTTGCCATCCTCGGCTGCGTAGCAGAGAACAGAGTCATCGGCCCCGACCCCGAAAGAATGCGCCCCCTCATGGAGCTTCCCCTTCCCCACTGTCAAAAGGCACTGAAGAGAACCCTGGGGCTCTTCGCTTACTATGCCCAATGGGTGCCCAATTATGCAGACAAAGCCAGACCCCTCATGAAGTCCACCTCCTTCCCCCTGACAGCAGAAGCATGCGCAGCCTTCTCCCTCATAAAAGGAGACATTGCGAAGGCCACAATGCACGCAGTGGATGAGTCCATCCCTTTCCAGGTGGAGAGCGATGCATCCAACTTCGCCCTAGCTGCAACCCTTAACCAGGCGGGGAGACCTGTGGCCTTCTTCTCAAGGACCCTCCAGGGCCCTGAGATCCGACACTCTTCTGTCGAGAAGGAGGCCCAGGCGATTGTGGAAGCGGTATGACGCTGGAGGCATTACCTGGCAGGCAAACGATTTACCCTCCTCACCGACCAGCGTTCGGTTGCTTTTATGTTTAATAACAAGCTGAGGGGCAAAATCAAGAACGACAAGATCTTGAGGTGGAGAATTGAGCTCTCCACCTACGAGTACGATATCTTGTACCGGCCTGGTAAACTCAATGAACCCCCAGATGCTCTATCACGAGGTACATGCGCCAACGCGCAAGGTGATAGACTGCGGACCCTCCACAATGACCTCTGCCACCCCGGGGTCACTAGACTTTACCACTTCATTAAGGCCCGCAACCTGCCCTACTCCATCGAGGAGGTCAGGACCATGACCAGGAACTGCCAAGTCTGTGCCGAATGCAAACCGCATTCTATAGGCCGGACAGAGCAAGCCTGATCAAGGCCACCCGCCCCTTCGAGCGCTTGAGCATCGATTTTAAGGGGCCCCTCCCGTCCTCTGACCGTAATGTGTACTTCCTCAACATTATTGACGAGTACTCCCGTTTCCCCTTCGCCATCCCCTGCCCAGACATGACCAGTACCACGGTCATCAAATGCCTGAACGACCTCTTCGCCTTGTTCGGGTTCCCGAGCTATATACATAGCGACCGGGGGTCATCCTTCATGAGCGAGGAACTTCGCCAGTTCCTGCTCGCGAGAGGTATTGCTGCGAGCAGGACCACCAGCTACAACCCCCGGGGGAACGGCCAGGTGGAAAGAGAGAACGCAACAGTTTGGAAGGCCGTCCTCTTAGCCCTAAAGTCTAAGGGCCTCCGAACCTCTCGCTGGCAGGAAGTCCTCCCGGCAGCGCTCCATTCCATCCGGTCACTGCTTTGTACTGCCATTAACGCCACCCCCCATGAGCAAATGTTCATTTTCCCCAGGAAGTCGACTATGGGAACCTCGCTACCAACATGGCTGACTTCTCCGGGGCCCGTCCTGCTGCGGAAGCACATGAGGACCCATAAAATGGACCCCCTGGTTGAAAGGGTGAACCTCCTGCACGCCAACCCCCAGTATGCCTATGTGGAATACCCAGACGGGTGGGAGGACACAGTCTCCTTGCGAGACCTCGCACCCTCGGGCACCCCTGAGACACCACCGTTATCCCCCACCACTCCCCCAAATCCAGCTCCTGTAGGCGGCATGCCGGAACCCCAGGGGCCTTCGTCGACCACGCAGACACCAGCATTAACATCGGATACTGCACCACCGCCGCCGCTGCTGCACTGGTCAGAAAGGCTTACGAGGCCTCCTGATAGACTGACATACACGAACTAGTAGTACACTTCACCCCGCCGGACTCAATTTTAAACAAGGGGTGAATGTGGTAAACCACTGTTATTGTTTACACTGTTGTTATCACTACACAAGGTTACCTCTTGCCTCGCACGCTGTTATACCTAGGCATACCTCAGCTGACTCCGCCCATGGCTCCGCCTGCTTGCCTAGGTATAAAGGTGATTGCTTGGCTAGTATTCTTCCTTGCTGGAACCGATCACCCACGAGGGTGGGCTCTGTTATTTAGCCAATAAAAACCTATAGTTACTATCTTAACTCGTTGCTTTTCATGGAATGAATTGATAGGTATATCAACCCTGTATTACTTTTACATCTCGGTTCGCTGTCTCTATGGCTTGAGCAAGTTCCAATGCTTTTTCATAAGTAAGCCCAGTCTCGGATAATAATCTATGCTGTATTCAGTCGTCCATAATTCTGCAACCTAGCCTATCTCGCAGCATTTCCTTCAGGTTGTTCCCATAATTGCAATCTTGTGCTAATTTACACAACACCACTACATAGTCCATTACGCTCTTTTCCTCTTTCCTGTTCCTTGAATTAAACTTGAACCGCTGTACAATCTCACTAGGCTTAGGGTTGAAATGTTCTTTTAGCAAAGCCACTAATTCAACAAATGATTTGTCTCCAGGCTTTTCAGGACTGAGCAGATTCTTCATCAAACTGTAGGTTTGGCTTCCCACTGAACTAGGCAGAATTGCTTTCCTCTTTCCGGCATCATTTATTTCACTTGCTTCGAAAAAATAACCCAACACTTCACAGTATTCCTCCCAGGTTTGTGCTTGACTATCAAAAGTGGAAACCGTTCCTACCGTGGCAGCCATGCTCTCTTCCAGCTGGTAGCTAACCGTAGCTCGTAATTTTGTTGTTTAAATGTCCTGGCAGACTTTTCTTCTTTATTCAGGGTCCTTTAGTTACCTCGTCGCCAAATGTGATAAATCCATGTAGTGAGACAAGGACTCGAAGAGGCGATATCGTAGAATTAGCACGAGTACTTTACTAACAAGCAGAGTAACAAACATCATGCCTGCATCCTGGCATTTTACCTTTGCTGACCTTGACAGAAAGCAAACCTCTGACCTTAACAGGAAGCAAACCTCTGACCTTAGCAGCAGCATTGGCTACAGCAGCACCTGGTGGATAACCTTAATCATAACATCCCAGATTACTATAGTGGTGGCTTTTATTTCAGCATTGTGGCCAAGAGGACGCGGTGATGGTCAGTAACAGAGGGAAGGTAAGGTGTGAGACAAATGTTGAAAGGGGAATTGGGTTTGTGGTCACTAGTACCGCAAGTGGATGATTCCATCCCGGATATCCCAGCCAGAAAGGGGCTGTCTGGGTTGCATCCTTCCTTCTGCTTCCTCCTCTTCTGCTTCCTCCTCTTCCGTCTGCGAGCGGATGCTGGAAATCTGGAATAAAAGCAGAAAATGCTGGAAATACTCAACAGGTCAGGCAGCAATTTGACCTGAGATGCGAACTCTGTTTCTCTCTCCACAGATGCTACCTGACCTGCTGAGTATTTCCAGCATTTTCTGTCTTCTCAGAGGCCTTCCTTTACCATCCGAGGCCTTGCAAGCATCCAGCTGCACTCCCTGCACACTTAAAAAAAACTTTTAACATGTATTGCACCAAGCCACTACTTCAATAAAATATTTTTTAAATCCAGTCCAAAAGCTTAAATGCAAACTTACCTGACAGATGTGTGTGTCCCTTTAATTAGTGCTGAGAACGTCTTTGTCAATCTGCTGCACGCTCGTGTTTCAGAGCGAGCTTAAGACCCAGCGCTGAACATGAAGCAAAGGTGAAAGTTTGCAGAGCATGACGTTAAGTCAGCGTTGCACGAGACTGACGTCACACTCTCCATAGTTGCACCTCCAAGGCCAGCGTTGCTATTGGCAGCCGTCGCTTTGATGCCCTCACCAAAATGGCAGCCATCGAATCCTGCACCAGAGAAGGGCGTTAGAGTGGCTGCTGCCATTTTTTTTCAGGAAACCAGCGATAACTTGTGGCGGCAAGGTAGGGAATTTCTAGGCCTATGTTTTAAAACACCGCTCATTGCACTCACTCGTGGCTTTTGCCGATATGCAAATGAGTTTGAGAGGAAACACGGGGCGAGGGGACAAACACTTTTCAAAATGGCCGCAATCTTGGTGCAATCAGCGCTGGAATTGCTGATTGCAGCCAAAGCGAAAACTCTACCCAGTTATATCCTGCAATATTAAACTGCCAGTCTTGTTCTTTATATAGCCATATTTCAGTTATCCCTACTGCATCTGGCTCCTCGCAATGAATAATTGCCTCCAGCTCTCCAGTATTGTTTTGGATGCTATGTGCAGGCAGTTTAATTTGTTTTTATTTATCATTCCACACATATTATTTTTAACAGTCATTTTATACTTGTGTTCTATAACTGTATCTGTTCCCTGCCCATTTATGTTACCCTAATTCTTTACCTTGGTCTGACCTACATTTCCATCTCCTATTTCTTTTCACTTCAGGCTTATGTTATTTTCACCAGATCCCTCTCCCCATCTTACTAATTTAAAGTCTTATGCACAACCCTATTTATCCTTTCTGCTAAGACTCTGATACCATTCTGGTTCAGGTGTAGCCCCTCCCAGCGGTGCAGCTCCTTCCTACCCCAGCACTGGTGCCAGTGTCCCCTGAAATGGAACCCCTCCATCCCACACCAGTCTTTCAGCCACACAGTCACATGCCTGATCTGCCTAAGCCTATGCCAATTAACACATGGCTCGGGTAGTAATCACGAGATTACCACCCGTGAGGTCCTGTTTTTAATTTAGTTCCTATTCCCTTAGCAGGACTTCCTCCCTTTTCTTCCCTATGTCATTGATCCCAACATGGACCATGACAACTGGATCTTCCCCCTCCCTTTCCAACATACACACACCTTACCCCTCCTTCCTTGCCTAAGGGAAAGGCTCTAGCTGACACCATTTTGTACAATGATTTTTCTTTCCGGAGTTTGCAAGTGATTTCTGCAACCTTGGAAGCCACTCTCACCACATTGCAAGTCACTCTCACTACATTGGAGGATTGTGCTTCTGATCTCCACTTTACTTTACCTGGCATCTGTCAGATCAGCAGACATTTGCAGGATCTCGCAGTCGGCCGCCCACAAATGCATCACCCAGGTCACCAATGCCATGTTTCATAAGTCAGCCACTTATGTAAACTTTGCCACTGATGAAGCCAGTGTTACTG
Organism: Somniosus microcephalus; assembly: GCF_052327205.1. Classification (NCBI taxonomy): domain Eukaryota; kingdom Metazoa; phylum Chordata; class Chondrichthyes; order Squaliformes; family Somniosidae; genus Somniosus; species Somniosus microcephalus. Next base: position 176,334,555 of record NC_140990.1, on the reverse strand, counting down.
AGCGGATGATCGGCTTTGCAGCTCTGGCTGGCTTCCCACAGGTGCAGGGTGCCATCGACTGCACACATGTGGCCATCAAGACACCCCCAGATTACCCAGGAGTGTTTGTGAACCGGAAGGGCTTCAACTCCCTCAATATGCAGCTCATCTGCAACCATAAAAAGATCATCATGCATGTGTGTGCCAGATTCTCTAGGAGCTGTCGTGACTCTTTTGTCCTGCGCCAGTCCACGCTCCCTCAGTTCTACGCACCTCCAAACAGACATACCGGCTGGCTGCTTGGAGACAAGGGCTATCCACTGAAGATGTGGCTGATGACGCCAAGCAATTATGCCGAGGAGCGCTATTATGAAAGCCACATGTCCACCAGATGTGTCATAGAGCAAGCAATCGGCATGCTGAAGATGAGCTTCAGATGCCTTGACAGATCTGGAGGAGCCCTTCAGTATGCACCAGCCAGGGCCTCCAGAATCATCATTTTATGCTGCATGCTGCACAACATAGCGCTTCAGATGCCTTGGTAGATCTGGAGGAGCCCTTCAGTATGCACCAGCCACGGTCTCCAGAATCATCATTTTATGCTGCGTGCTGCACAATATAGAGCAGCAGCAAGGATTAGAACTGCAGGATGAGCAAGGCGCAGACCGCACAGCCTCTTTGGATTAGAAGGAACAAGTGGAACATGAGGAGGAGGAACCTGAGAGGAGCTGGCACCAGCAGTGGTGCACATTGCTGCCCGGGAGGCCAGGGATGGTCTCATAATGGCCTGGTTTACTTAATTGCACCAGTGCACCCCTCTGGCTCCCAGATGCTGTACCAATTCCCCCCCCCGCCTCCCCCCCCCCGCCCTCCCGACCACAAACACCACAAAGCCGTCCTAAAATGACCTGTCAACCAAACACCCATTGCTCGAGGTCACCATTCACTCCAAGTGACAAATCCACTTCCCAGGTAGCAAGCAAAAATGGACACGATGGGAAAGTAGTGCCAAGAAATAAATTTATGTGCGTCATAAATAGAACTGAAACTTAACACTAATATTTTGGCAAACAACCATGTGCGTACCCTTGTGCATCTACGATTGTGTCTTTTTTCTTTTCCGAGTGCTTCTACAAGGTGCAGCCCCTGTGGATTCAGCAGAGGTAGAGGCAGGATGCTCACTTCCATGCTGTGACTGCTTCGACACTTTTGGTGAACGTCCTCTGGTTTTTAGGACTTGTGAGGGCCCCACTAAAGACTGCTCCCCCTGCAACTGTGCAGGGGCAGACTCGGCCATCGGGATCCGAGGTAGCATATGGGGCTCTGACTGAGGGGAAGGCATTGGGGAGAAGTGTGTAGAAGTGCCTTACTTCTTAGCTCTGGGTAATGACTCAATACACACTTGGATTCGTCAGACGGACAGGCCTTTTATTTTCTCTTGCAAGGGGAATCAGCACCTCTACTCAAGGGGTGAGGCTACTATTCCAATGATACAGCGTAAGCGTTCCATATTTATACAGTGTAACAAACAAGTTTAATTGACATTCCTTTGTTCCTCAATCAGGATACATTTTAGATTAATCATTAGGTCTTATGACATATTGACAGAAGGATCCTGGACACATAAGTCAACGGTTAAGATATAACAGGATATGAATCGTGTAACCGGAGGTCCTCCTTAATCTTAATCATGTATCTGGAGACTAGATCTAACAAATTATTAGGTCACTGGGTATTTCAGAAACGTAACCCATTGTTTCACTTCTACATTCTCATTAGGTGGGCAGACATCTGTTCTTGGCTGTAATCCAGGTACGTGCAATAGCTCTAGTTACACATCGACTCTTTACCTGTGTCAAGTCTGAAAACTTTTACCCAGCAAGCACTTGAAATTAACCCCTTATATCATGTAGATTTCCTCATTCCCCCCTTTTGTCCTTACTAAGGACAATCTTTCGCTAAGTTTAAGAAATTCTACATCAAAGGTCTCACCCTTAATATCCTCATATTCAGACATCATTGGTACTGGAGGAGTTGATGTTAATGAGGAAAGGACTTTTGTACACAATAATTTTCCAAAATTTGCTTTCCTAGTGCTCCTCCCCACCCTGAAATCCAATCCCACATGGACCACTGTTCAGGTTGACATAGTTTCTCTACGGCCTCCCTTATGTGGTTTACCAGGTTGGTGATATTTTCTGAGCTATCTGGAATATAGGTGCAACATTCGGTTTTTATGATTGCACATGTGCCCCCTTCTTTTGCCAACAAATAGTCCAGAGCCATGCGGTTTTGTAAGGCAACAGTGCGCAAAGCCACCATTTCTGCGTTTACATCACTAAGAGCATCAGCAGTGTCATTGGCTATTTGTTCCAACACTGCTGCCATGTTTATAGATTCTCTTGCTAACTTCCCTGTTCCATACCAGGGAAATGCTATAGCAAAGAACCTTTCAGTTTCTGTAATGGCTCGTTTTGCTCGTGTCCCAGGGTGGCTATCCAAAGATGAAATATGATGTATATAGGGCACTACATATCCCAAATAACATGACCCAGTCCAATTTTGTGGTAACCAAGGGTATGCTCTATGCCCACAGATGAAATAGGTGTTATTATAGGCTTCAAATTTGTTCCATATCTGGTGCAAATAACTCATGTATACAAAGGTATTAACATGATGATAGTTATGCTTATTTAACAGTCTTCCACCTCTCCCTCCTTGTTTCTTAGCGGTCCTATTAATTTTTCTTTTCTGAGTAATTGATGTTGAAACGAAGGGTTGTGTAAAAGGATTATCACAAAACATTGACTTAGCTGTCAGGGCCAGTCCTCCTCTCGAATTACCATTACAGATAACCCCTCCATTCGCAGTTCTGTCACTTGGTAATACAGTATCAGGGCATGTGACCCATAGCTTATCAAGCCTTTGTCCACTATCTTCTTCTACTATCTTACCCTGTCTTACCCTAAGATTTAGGGGTTGATACGGGGGTACCTGCATAGTATGGTCCTGGAGCTGGACTTTCATGGTCTCATTATAACATATAATATAAAAGAGATTTTTGGTTAAAAGTACACATTCTTTTATGCATGGTTTGCCTTGCAGAGGATCTGGGTAAATCCATATGGCAGTTTCAATTATTGTTGACAAAAAGAACAGTCTTGTTAAAGTCCAAATCCAGTTCATCTTGGCAGTGTATCGTCTTCAACTGATGCCTTCTTACAATGGGACGCATGTATCCATGTTGGTCGCTCCTTTACTTTTACAGCAGTGTTTGTGGTCAGGAGTACTTGGAAGGGTCCCTCAAATCTGGGTTGAAGGCCATTCTTTCGCTTGAAGATTTTTATGTAGACGTTATCTCCTGGCTCGAAAGTATGGCACTTTCCTTCAGCGGGATCGACCTGGGCTTCCTTCACCTGTTGATGGAAACTAGAAATGCATTTGGTTAGTGCAATGCAATAACTCAACATATCTTCCTCCATTTTATGGATGTCCATTTGTTTAGCTGTTAAAGGTGCCGAAAAGGGCAATCTTTGTGGTCTTCCCATGACGACCTCGTGAGGCGACAATCCTGTAGTTCTGTTGGTAGCAGACCGCATTGTCATTAAAGCTATGGGTAACAGATCAACCCATTTAAGTCCAGTTTCTTTACACAGTTTTGCAAGCTTGTTTTTCAGCATCCCGTTATATCTTTCCACTAGTCCAGCCGACTGGATGATAACTGCAATGGAGGTGCTGGTTAATCTGTAAGGCTTTGCATAGTTCCTTAATCACTGTTCCCGTAAAATGGGACCCATTGTCACTTGACAGTTTTGCTGGTATCCCAAAGCGAGGCACAATGTCCTTCAATAAACATTTAGCAACAGTAGTGGCGTCACTCTTTCTACAAGGAAACGCTTCAATCCATCTTGAAAACATATCAACAATAACTAATACATATTTAAAGCTCATACACACAGGTAGTTCAATAAAATCCATTTGCAAGTGTACAAAAGGGCCCATGGGGTTTGGGTGGGATGTGGGCTGTACCTTTATTTTCCCTGCATTCATGGTCTGGCAGATAGTACAATTTTCACATATTTGTTTTGCCAACTTTGAGATTCCTGGTGCACACCAGGTCTTGAGGATATAGTCCGCCATCCCCCCTTTGCCCGCATGGGTGAATTTATGAACACATCGGGCAATTGGTGATAGTAATGATTTGGGTGCCACCACGCGGCCGTCATGATGAACCCATAAGCCGTCAGTGTTTTTAAAACAATGATTAACAACCCATTCCTTTACTTCATCAGAACTGGCCCTATCTTGATGGGTCAGCACATCATCTAAGGACGGGGGCTGCGGTATCTCTGGCTTTTCCCTAACAGGGAAGGCTGAAACTTGTCGTTCAGTACTTGATATAGCTACTGACTTAGCAGCGCTATCTGCAGCAGCGTTTCCAAGCGCAACCTTGTCCAAATGCCCCGTGTGCGCTTGGCACTTAATAATTGCAATCTGTTTACGTCTCTGAACAGCTAGTAAAAGATTTTGCACTTCTTGTGCATTTTTAATCTGGGTTCCCGAGGAAGTCAGGTAACCGCGAATTTTCCAAATTTGTCATGCTCATGCCCAGTAGTGGTCTGGTTATTTCTAAATAGTTCAATATCCATTGTCTACAATAGCCAGTCATTCCTAGAAAATGCTTCATTTCTCTTTTAGTTTTTGGCAACGATGTGTTGCAAACGACCTTTATTCTATCCGGCGTTAACTCCCTGTTTTAACAATGATTCCATCACTGGCTCAATTCCTTTTTCTGCTTTCTCTGACAATGGATATTGTGACCTTCTGGGTAATGGTGCAGCTGGATTAATTGTAACTTTATAGGGCTGTGCAGTCTAATAGTTAGGAGGTATTTTAAATTTAAAAACGGCTGATAATCTTGTCCTGTTTTGTCATAGCAGGCCGTGCAGTGCAATTTTGAATGCCATTTCCCTAGTTTCAGGGATTCCTGGTATTGTTTTATGGAGCTTGTAACGAATCCCCAAGCTCCTAACAGACTGACATGTTTGGGACTCAAACTTGGGTCGGCAATTTCCCATGCGTAAAGAACAGGGGCCTAGAAATTCAGTGCCCTTAGCACCGATTTTGCGGCGCTAGAGGGCCTAGCGCTGCAATTGGCGCCGGTTCCTAAATTGCCTGGGGCCCTTCCGCGGCGGTAGACCGGTAGCGCTGCGCCGGCACCGATGACGTCATCGGTGTGCGCAGCGTCCCGGTTGCCGTGGTAACCCGGCCCCAAGCCGAAATTCAGTTGCGGCCGCCTCGCCAGTGGCAGCCGCAACTAAGACTCCGGCAAACGAGTGTTGCCGGAGTCTGCGCCGGCGCTTTAAGGAGGCGCGGCGGCCGGCCGCTTTCCCGCCGGCTGCCTGCCCGCAGCTCCCTCCCCGGACTTCTCCCCCCCACCCCCCCCCCGGAACAGATGCAAGCCCGGCACTTGTCCAAGGCGCCGGGCTCATTTTTGAAGAGATTTGCGCGGGCCGCGGCTGGGTGCAGGCAGCTCCTCCTTAACGGAAGGAGGAGGCCTGCACTTCCCGAGCCTGCCGCACCGCAGCGGGCGCCGCAGCGCCGGAATAGCGCCGCAATGCGGCGCGTTGCGCCAGTTTTCAGGCGCTAAAACCCTTCAGTAGCGCCGGCAGCCGTTTGGGCGCAGCGCTACTGAATTTTTGGCGCGCGCAAAGGGACTTAGCGCCGGCGCTAACTTCCGGCGCTAAAGCCCTGGCGCAGCACAAACTCAATTTCTAGGCCAGGGTGTTTTATTTCTGTTACCGGGTACGCATATGCCTTATCTACTTGGATTTCTACCGTTACTCCTGATGGGGAGCAAATGATTGTAGCATTCATTTTGCACAGCAAATCTCTCCCACATAAATTCATACCGGAATCTTCAGATAGTAAGAACGTATGTCCTTGTTCATATTGATCGAATTGTACTGTTATTGGCGCTGATCTTTTTAAACTTTGGGGAATCCCAGTCACTCCTATTATGGAAACCTTTGTTCCACTTGCTGGGATTTTCTTGGCCAAGTCTCTTCCTATCATGGAAAAGGTAGCTCCTGTATCTACCAAAAAAGTGGTTGGCTGACCTTGCCACTTCAATCTCTATTTCTGGTTCACTTCGGGCATCTTTGGAAACTACGGGCATTTGGGTTTCTGGTGCACCTGGTTCTAACTGTCACTGGCTCTGTCCTTGAGTACCTCTTGTAGCGAAAGGATTGGAAGTGGTAAAGTCGGGATTCTGTATTCCACCTCCCATTCCCTTATTTGGGCATTGGGCTTTCCAATGGCCCATTTGTCCACAATCAAAACATCCCCACTGACCTGATCCTCTGCCTCTATAATTTCCTCCCCTTCCTGCCCGGTATCCACCGCTTCCTCTGCCCCTTTTGCTGGCAATAACACTCATCTCCCTTCTTTTTTCGGCTTCTCTTTTCCAATCACAAAATGCAGACCAATCCACACACTTATTCCTTTTTCTTCCGGGGTCTCTTTCTAGCAGGCATTCCTCGAGACAAGTAATTCTTTCTATGTTAAATGAACCACCTGAGGGAAAGGGTCTAGTCTTATTTACAGTCCATTTGGACCAATTTGGTAGGTGATCAATGGATGATTGACCACAGTTCTTTAACATAAAGGCTGCTGGCGTGCCTTTCTCGGGTGGCTTACTGGTGCTAGCACCCATTTTAGCAGCTTAAATGGTTCACTTAAAACAATCTAAACTCCTGTGACAATCCGTGATCTGCGTTGTACGCCCCTACAGATCAGATTAATAAACTATACATACGTATCAAAATTACAGTCACATCCAATCTTCTTGGTCTTTACTTCAAATCAGTGTCACAAAGTCCTTGACCATTTGTCACTCCGAGTGCCTTTAGAGTTTCGGCGCCTACTTTATGGTCCCGGCCTTCACGTGGGGCATTTGCCCTCTTAATAACCGGCCTGAGGCTAGGCGACTGAAACTCAGCACTTCCCGACTGAATTTAGTCAACTGACTGCAACAAGGTTTTTTTTAAAAATTTACAACACATTAAGACATATCCTAATGCTTTAAAACTCGAGGGTTCTCAACCCTCGTGGAAGGTATTTCTAACTGGGGAAAATACTGAATCCACAATAGCTTAGTGGATCATGTAAAAGACATCACTATTTTCTCAACCATACATTCCGCCGCGGGACTCACTTCCCCGGCTTGGGTCTTTTCCAACCCTTTCTGCAGTTTTTTTTTCAGCTTAAATATTTTAGTTAAAACATACAACAATTCCGTAACACTCTATGATCTGCGTGGGACGCCTCTACAGATCAGACATGACTAAACATTAATACATATGACAATAAACAATAAACAATACACTTGTTAAACAACAACCAAAGTGTTACTAAATCCCCAACCTATGCAGCCTTACTGGACAAAGTTGATTGATAATAACAAGTAGTTAAATACTCACTCTCATAAACATTAAACATTGACACTGTGTTTCAGACAATCGCCCACTCTTCTTCCCTCTACCTTACTCCCTTTAGCCAAATTTTTTAGCAAAAAGGGCCTTCAATTTGTCCCAACTAACTTCACCCACTCTCTCTCCTTCTACCCTACTCCCTTTATGGAACCTTGCTAGTTCAATTTCCAGTAAATCGCTAGCTCCTTAGTTAATCAAATTCCTGACTTAACCTTCTCTCTCTGGTACCTTTATACAGTCCTTTTCTGCACAATCCTGTTCGCGGGGCGTCAGCGCCTCATGGCTGATCCTCTGTTCTGTTTCTGAAAGGGAAGCAGTCACAACGGCAGTTTAACCTCCGAACCTTGTGAGTCAATTACCCAATGGCAGTACTGTCCAATGGAATAAACAGACTATGCGCAGCTATGCTTCTGGCAGGGAAAGTCCCAAAAATGTGGCAAAACACCACCTTCGGCCGATGGGATTTTCCTAACCGAGCAACGTACTCGGCGTCTGTTAACTCACCAATTGGTACAGTAAGCCATCTCGGTGGAACCTCCAAATTGTAGAAGTGCCTTACTTCTTAGCTCTGGGTAATGACTCAATACACACTTGGATTCGTCAGACGGACAGGCCTTTTATTTTCTCTTGCAAGGGGAATCAGCACCTCTACTCAAGGGGTGAGGCTACTATTCCAATGATACAGCGTAAGCGTTCCATATTTATACAGTGTAACAAACAAGTTTAATTGACATTCCTTTGTTCCTCAATCAGGATACATTTTAGATTAATCATTAGGTCTTATGACATATTGACAGAAGGATCCTGGACACATAAGTCAACGGTTAAGATATAACAGGATATGAATCGTGTAACCGGAGGTCCTCCTTAATCTTAATCATGTATCTGGAGACTAGATCTAACAAATTATTAGGTCACTGGGTATTTCAGAAACGAAACCCATTGTTTCACTTCTACATTCTCATTAGGTGGGCAGACATCTGTTCTTGGCTGTAATCCAGGTACGTGCAATAGCTCTAGTTACACATCGACTCTTTACCTGTGTCAAGTCTGAAAACTTTTACCCAGCAAGCACTTGAAATTAACCCCTTATATCATGTAGATTTCCTCAAGTGGGAGAACTTTGAGCAGAGCCCCCCACTTCCATGTCCCCTCTCACCATCATCCCTCTCATGGGCCACCTGCAATTCCCTGCTAGCAAGGAGCTGGACAGCACCTTGCTGCACATCATTGGGGTGATGAACGCCCAAGTCTGTGTTGGTATCTTTCCTAGAGATGAGGTCAATGAGAGTCAGCAAGCATGTTCTCGTTGGACTGGCGCATTAGCTGCTCCAAGCAGGTGGCCATCCTTTCCATGGAACAGCAGATTGTTGCCATCGCCTGCGATATAGTGCTGCTCATGTTGGAGATGGACTCCTCCATTCTTTGTGCAATCATGCACATCGTGGCTGGAAAATCTGCCAGACCTTTGCAGGTTTGTTGCTGCTCCTCTTTGTCAACGGCCCCCGAGCTTCAGCATCTGCATCCAGCTGAGCAGACCTCGGAGAGTCCTGCGTCCTCCGGTGAGGACTCTCCACTACTGTCCCTGTCTCCACCATCTGCTTTTGCTCACTTGTGATGTGTATGACACCAGGTTACTACTGGATGTAAGAGTCTAAGGGATATATAGGCTACATCTGTAGAGGGTGACTGAGGGAGTGGCATGGTATTGCCAAATGTGTTACGTAAGTTTGCAGGTTGGTAATATTTTCCCTGACAGTGAGATGAACAGTGGAGGGTTCAGGGATGGGTACAATCCATTCCTGGGACACTTGAACTTCTGCCTCGGGTTTAAAGCAGAAACTGCTGTCACTCACCAGACACCAGATGTGCTGTCCATGCTGGTAGTGGGGCGCACTTGTGGTGACACAATATGTCTCGCCTCCTATGAGTGCTACCTGTGGGGGAACATGGCCTTGTGCCATTACCTCCATGGTACAGTTCACAGGTTGTGCACCAGCAGTTTTAAACCCGCACTGTGATCTCGAATAGGCGTTCAAGTGCTGAGGACACAGTATTATGTGTGTACCCCGGCTCCGGCACCCGGAGAGGTCTGTACCTGTCATAGCGTGCTCCCACTTTATGACATAAGGTGGGGCCTCTGTGAAACGGATGTGTGCACCCCCTTGAATGACTCCAATGTTCTCCACTCTGTATACCGGTGCAGGTCGGGCTGTCACACCCATGACCGGCATCCTCACTACTATCCCCATGATAGTATGGTTGGAATGTCCACAATCTACTGGGACAGGGTAGGCTTCATAGGCTAGACGGAGCTGACACGGGCTCAGCGAATTACTAAACGGGTGGAGGGCTGCGAGGTGCTTGTTGCTAATCCAGGAGGGGACTTGTAGTGTATGTGCCTTTAAGTCAGAACTACTTTTACAGCTCCTGTATACTGCAGTGCCGGCAGTGACCACACCGGTATATAAGCTTTACGCATGCCTCTGTACCCCCAGTCTAGAGACTACCCTCCTCCAGTAAAGACCTGTTATTTGTTAATGTACAGCATCCGTGTGATTATTTAATAATAGCATATCCACTGAACCACGGATCTAACAGTGGCGACGAGTGTCGATTCAAATCTACCTGCAACATAAAAAAAAAATAGTTGAGGCCAGGAACACGGGCATCGACCACGAGCAACCACCCAGCAGTCAGGCAGAGATCCAACTTCGCAGGGGAGGCTGTGGAGAGCCGGGCTTGGTTCCCCAGCCACAACGAGCAGCAAGAGACCGACGACAGGTCCAGCGCAGACCCTTCCCGAGCAGCGGCGGCTGGAGCCGACCGACGGCGGAGAGAAAGCCGAGCAGTGTCGATGGGGTAAGACAGAGGGTGAAGAGTGCAGGGCGCAGCCGGGGGTTGAACACCGAGCGGCGTCGAGAAAAAGAAAACAAACCGGAGAGAGAGAGGGTAAAGAAACAGCCAGGTTCTAGACTGAGCGGCGTCGAAAAATATAAAAAGAAGAATGCGCAGAGCACAGCCAGGGCTCACGGGCTGAACAGGGTCCGCGGGGCGAAGAAAGGGGAGACGCCATTGAGCCGCGGAGAAGAAGGAAGAGCGCGGAAGGTGCCATTTTTAGAAGCCGCAGCGGAGAAGAAGGGCGAGCGCGGGAAGGAAGGAAAGCGCGGGAGACACCATTTTGTGCCAGCGGAGAAGAAGGGGAAGCGCGGGAGGCGCCATTTGTGACAGTTAACTCACACCCAAGGATGCCGAAGAGTGGCAGTATCTCTACGTTCGACAATGAAGTCGAAGATTGGGCGACATATGTGGAACGTATTGAGGTGTACTGCAGGGCGAATGAAGTGCCAGATGCTAATAAAGCACTGGTTCTGTTAAATTCCATGGGTGCAAAAACTTATGGGTTACTGCAAAATCTAATAACCCCAGAGAAGCCGGTAAACAAGAATTTTGAAAGCATAGTCGAAATCCTACAGGACCACTTAAACCCCACACCGCTGCTGATAGCAGAACAATTTAAGTTCCATAAAAGGAACCAACACAAAGACGAAAGCAATGCTGAGTACCTAACGGAACTGCGCAAGCTATCGAAACACTGCCAGTTTGGAGTGGGACTAGCAGATACGTTAAGGGACAAGTTTGTGTGTGGGCTACAAAGTGAAGGAACCCAGAAACGGCTTCTATCAGAAAAGGACCTTAAGCTGGACAAAGCTGTCAGTATGGCAGTATCACACGAAGCAGCCGCAAGGGGCGCTGCAGAGATACAACGGAGACCGCAAGAATATGGCACCAATGAAATGTCCTATGGAACAGGGAAGTGCTATCGCTGCGGCAGAACAACACATGACCAGGAAGATTGTTGGTTCAAGGACCAAGTGTGCAGACAGTGTGGGGAAGCAAGACACATAGCAAGAGTCTGCAGGTCTGGGAAGAAAACCAACAGTAAGAAATCTCCACAGGAGAAGTACAAAAAGGTACACCAGGTGATGGACAGTGGTTCAAACGAACAGAAAAGTGACACAGACTCCGGAAGCAAGGAGCTGGGTTGTCTGAAACTACATAAGGTAACAGAAATGGAGGATCACCAGACTATCTGGGTTACACTCAAGATAGACGGAGTCCAAGTGGAAATGGAATTGGACACAGGGTCAGCTCTAACAGTCATAAATCAAAGAGACTACAAGCGGCTATTTTCACACATACCCTTGAAAGCTACAGAGATTGTCTTGAAGACGTATATGGGGCAAAAGGTCTACCCCAAAGGAAAAATAAGGGTGAAAGTGACATATAAAGGCCAGGAAATACCTAAAATGGATATATATGTATTGCCAAATGGAGGACCACCACTGCTAGGACATGAATGGATCCGGAAGATACAATTAGATTGGCATTCCATACAGGCACTGAAGGTTGAGGCCAAAAAGGATGACGATGTCACACCTGGACGACTGTCAAAAATGCTAACTGATGCAAAAGAAGTGTTCCAGGAGGGACTAGGAACACTAAAAGGAATAACAGCAACGATTAAAATAGAGGAAAATGCAAGCCCAAAGTTTCTGAAGGCCAGTCCAGTGCCTTATGCGATCAGACCAGCTGTTGAAGCAGAGCTGGAAGGGTTGGAACATTCAGGATTACTGTCCAAAGTGGACTGGAGCGAGTGGGCTACACCCATCGTTCCTGTAATGAAGAGGTCGTTGAGTAATACGCCTGGGGAACCAAAGAAGGTCCGCATCTGTGGGGGTTTTAAGGTGACAGTGAACCCAGTCCTTCACACGGTGCAATATCCGCTTCCACGAATTGAGGATATTTTTGCCTCGCTATCTGGAGGTAAACGCTTCACCAAAATTGATCTAGCCCAGGCGTACTTGCAAATGGAGGTAGAAGAAGCTTCGAAACATTACCTTATGATCAACACTCATAAAGGTCTCAATCAATACAACCGGCTGGTGTTTGGAGTAGCCTCGGCTCCGGCTATCTGGCAACGGGCGATGGATCAGGTCCTGCAAGGGATTCCAGGGACCCAGTGTTATTTGGATGACATCTTGGTCACGGGCGAAAATGACGGTGATCACCTCGCCAACTTGGAGAAGGTGCTCACCAGATTAAAGGAGTATGGGCTACGAGCTAATCGCCACAAGTGCGAGTTTTTCCAGAAACAGATCTCGTATTGTGGCCACGTCATCAATGAAGAGGGGTTACATAAGTCCCCTGAAAAGATTGAGGCAGTAGTCAAGGCTCCAGCACCGGAAAATGTGTCACAACTGAGGTCGTTCCTCGGGCTGGTAAACTACTACCACAAGTTCTTACCAAATTTGTCTACGGTATTACACCCGCTGAACACCCTACTGCAAACAGGGGTACCATGGAAGTGGGATGACGAACGTAGATGAGCTTTCCAGAAGTGTAAAGAATTGATCACATCAAAAGAGGTGTTGGCCCATTTCAACCCAGCACTACCAATTCGTTTGGCATGTGATGCATCACCCTACGGTATTGGAGCGGTGCTGTCGCACAAATTCCCAGACGGGTTGGAGAGGCCAGTAGCCTTTGCGTCTCGGTCACTAACCTCAGCCGAGCGCAACTACGCCCAGATTGACAGGGAGGCCCTCAGCATAGTATGGGGAGTAAAAAAATTCAACCACTATCTGCATGGGCAGAAGTTCACCTTGCTGACTGACCACCAACCACTTGTCTCCATCTTTAATCCTAAGAAGGGCATTCCAGTGATGACTGCACAGCGGTTACAAAGATGGTCCCTGTTTCTAGGGGCGAATCAATATGAAATAGAATATAAAGGCACGAAACAGCATGGAAACGCTGATGGGCTATCACGCCTGCCACTGCCTACTGTGGAGGAAGCACCAGCAGTGGACCCTATCGAGATATTTTATTCATCAATAATTGAATGATTGCCAGCAACAAACGCGGATATAGAGAAGGAGGCCCGCAATGATCCGTCGCTGTCACGGGTATATGAATTGACGGTGAGGGGATGGCCAACACATGGCGACTCACTGTTGCCAGCATTCTCATCCAGTAGAGAACAGCTGTCAGTATGCCAGGGGACAGTGATGTGTGGATCCAGAGTGGTGATTCCACCCAAGTTAAGGGAGAGAGTGCTAAATGAGCTACATGAAGGTCATCTGGGGGGAGTGAAAATGAAAAGCCTTGCTAGGGCTTATGTGTGGTGGCCGGGAATCGATCAACAAATCAAAGACCTAACTAAGAGCTGCTTAGGATGCCAGAAGGTCCAAAATGCACCACCACATGCCCCTCTACACCCATGGGAGTGGCCCTCCTCTCCATGGCAACGGGTGCATATTGATTTCGCTGGTCCATTCATGGACTCAATGTTCTTAATAGCAGTGGATGCTCATTCAAAGTGGCCTGAGGTGATAAAAATGTCTTCAACCACTACAGAGAAAACGATTGCAGTCCTACGGACCATATTTGCCAGAAACGGTTTGCCAGAGCAGATTTGCTCTGATAATGGACCACAGTTTGTGTCCGACGAGTTCCAAAAATTTATGAAAAGGAATGGGGTAAGGCATTACACATCCGCCCCGTATCATCCAGCCACAAATGGATTGGCTGAGAGGTTCGTACAAACCTTTAAGAAGGCGATAAAGGCCATGTGCGACGATGAAATTCCACTACAGCATAAGATGGACAATTTCTTATTAGCCTACCGAAACGCGACACATGCAGTTACCAACCAGACCCCGGCCATGATGTTCTTTAACCGAAGGTTGAGATCTCGTCTGGACTTGCTCAGACCAAATGTGCGAAGAAATGTTGAGGACAAACAATTACAGCACATCAATGAGAAGCCGACAAGGAGCTTCAATGTAGGGCAACCAGTCTTGGCCTGTGACTATCGAACAGAGAAATGGCAACCCGGAACGATATGTACAAGGCAGGGGCCATTAATGTACACAGTGGATGTCGGGGAGAACATTGTGAGACGCCACGTCGGTCAGATCTTAGCATCACAGGAACGTGTCAACCCCATGTCTCGAGTACCTGGGGATGAACCCAACATACCGGTAGCATCTACTTCAGACCCAGTAGCAGTGGAACCCGATGAACTACCCGATGAAAAGGGGTCAGAATCGCCTCTGCACCAAGAACAAGAACCTCCGGAAAGGCGCTATCCCGAAAGGGTCAGGAAGCCGCCCCAAAGGCTGAATCTATAAATGGACTTTTGTTGTTTAATGTACATGTTGAAATGTTAATTGTTATTTGAATATTAGGGGTATTACTAATCTAAAAGGGGAGGAATTGTAGTGTATGTGCCTTTAAGTCAGAACTACTTTTACAGCTCCTGTATACTGTAGTACCGGCAGTGACCACACCGGTATATAAGCTTTGCGCATGCCTCTGTACCCCCAGTCTAGAGACTACCCTCCTCCAGTAAAGACCTGTTATTTGTTAATGTACAGCATCCGTGTGATTATTTAATAATAGCATATCCACTGAACCACAGATCTAACAGGACTAAACCCTGTTTTAAATCCTCCAGTTTGCTGTGGCCCTCGCCCAGCAACCATGCCCCGTATAGCACGCACACCTCTTTCTGTGCAGCCTGATCTGAAGCATTCCTGTCTTCCCGTATGAGTGCATTTACTGTTTTAGCGTGTCTCTCTAGCTCAGCAATTATCTCTTTTAAATCGACGTCATAGCCTGGTCCTCGTGTAGCTCTGAGCCTACCACTGTGTTCTCCTCCATTAGGATCTTTCTTAATTGGGTTTTTAAACCATTTATCTGTGTTTGTAACTCTATATCATCTAGGCTATTTACTACTGAGGATCCTGTATTATAAGCAGTGGAAATATCGTTCCAGGCTCCCTTTCTTTGTCTCCCCGTGCCCATAGTATGCTCAGGGTGTAGTGTATACAGTTTTGCTTTGTCTACGTTGGCAAAGTCGAATTCATAAAACTTCCTAAACATTTCTTTCAGCAGGGCCTGGTATAGCTGTGCTGTCTCCTTAGGGCACCATTCAGGTAAGTGTACCTCGGTCAGGTTCAGGATCACTGAGGCCACCGCATAGTGTACCCCCTGGTACAGCAACTTGTCAGTTGGCACTAGGACTAACCCATTCCCTGGTCCCTTGGTGGTGGTAGGACACCTCTGTACTATGGTCAGTGATGTCGTGGTCGTGGGCAGGGGCTTTCGGGGGCGTGCTACGAGTTCGGAGGCATTGACTGGGATCAGGGAGTGTGGGACCGCGCACGCATGCAGGCCAGAAACCCACTCCATCCCCTCCCTGGCATCTTGCCATTGTCTGTGAAAGATGATGGATATACCTGTGGGGCAGACTTTCTCTGACCCCCACATACAAATGTAAACTCCCTGTTCCGACTTCCACCACTTATCCCAACACACACTCACTCCCCCTCGGGTCTCCATGATCGTACGGTGGGTGTCGTTCCCCAATCGTTCCCAGTCAACTGTCCGGTCCCCTATATCCCTGCTCAGCTTTCTGAGCCACCACCACCTATCCAAAGGAATCTGTCCCTTACATGTCAAACACACACGTTTCCCCTCGGTGACGCTGACCCTTGTAGCAACGATCTGTACCCTGGGGCATGGGATGGAGGCCTCCCCGTACGTGAACCCGGTCTGGCTGGAGTATTGTGTGGAGTTAGACCCCAGCCACCCTGGCCACCTTCCCTCATGGAAGTAGATGGCGAGCTCCTCTACACCCCGTTC
>NC_140990.1:175715579-175717871 GCF_052327205.1 Somniosus microcephalus | reverse complement strand
TCTCGCTCTCTCACACTCCCAATCTCGCTCTCTCACACTCCCAATCTCGCTCTCACACTCCAATCTCGCTCTTCTCACACTCCCAATCTCGCTCTCTCACACTCCCAATCTCGCTCTCTCACACTCCCAATCTCGCTCTCTCTCACTCCCAATCTCTCTCTCTCACACTCCCAATCTCTCTCTCCTTCCCTCTCTGTCTCTCTCTCCTTCCCTCTCTTTCTCCTTCCCTCTTTCTCCTTCCCTCTCTCTCCCTTCCATCTCTCTCTCCTTCCCCCTCTCTCTCTCTCTCTCTCTCCTTCCCTCTCTCTCCTTCCCTCTCTCTCTCTCCTTCCCTCTCTCTCTCTCTCTCTCTCTCCTTCCCTCTCTCTCTCTCTCTCTCTCTCCTTCCCTCTCTCTCTCTCGCTCTCCTTCCCTCTCTCTCTCGCTCTCCTTCCTCTCTCTCTCCTCCCATCTCTCTCTCGCACTCCCAATCTCTCTCTCGCACTCCCAATCTCTCTCTCACTCTCACACCCAATCTCTCTCTCTCTCACTCCCAATCTCTCTCTCTCTCACTCCAATCTCTCTCTCTCGCACTCCCAATCTCTCTCTCTCGCACTCCCAATCTCTCTCTCTCGCACTCCCAATCTCTCTCTCTCGCACTCCCAACTCTCTCTCTCTCACACTCCCCAATCTCTCTCTCTCACACTCCCAATCTCTCTCTCTCACACCCCAATCTCTCTCTCTCACACTCCCAATCTCTCTCTCTCACACTCCAATCTCTCTCTCTCACACTCCCAATCTCTCTCTCTCACACTCCCAATCTCTCTCTCTCACACTCCCAATCTCTCTCTCTCACACTCCCAATCTCTCTCTCTCACACTCCCAATCTCTCTCTCTCACACTCCCAATCTCTCTCTCTCACACTCCCAATCTCTCTCTCACACTCCAATCTCTCTCTCTCACACTCCCAATCTCTCTCTCTCACACTCCCAATCTCTCTCTCTCACACTCCCAATCTCTCTCTCTCACACTCCCAATCTCTCTCTCTCACACTCCAATCTCTCTCACACACTCCAATCTCTCTCTCACACACTCCCAATCTCTCTCTCACACTCCCAATCTCTCTCTCACACTCCCAATCTCTCTCTCTCTCACTCCCAATCTCTCTCTCTCACTCCCAATCTCTCTCTCACTCACTCCCAATCTCTCTCTCACTCCCATCTCTCTCTCTCACACTCCCAATCTCTCTCTCCTTCCCCCTTCCTCTTCTCTTCCCCCTCTCTCTCTCTCTCTCCTTCCCTCTCTCTCCTTCCTCTCTCCTTCCCTCTCTCTCCTTCCTCTCTCCTTCCCTCTCTCTCCTTCCCTCTCTCCTTCCCTCTCTCTCCTTCCCTCTCTCCTTCCCTCTCTCTCCTTCCCTCTCTCCTTCCCTCTCTCTCCTTCCCTCTCTCTCTCTCGCTCTCCTTCCCTCTCTCTCTCTCGCTCTCCTTCCCTCTCTCTCTCTCGCTCTCCTTCCCTCTCTCTCTCTCGCTCTCCTTCCCTCTCTCTCTCGCTCTCCTTCCCTCTCTCTCTCTCGCTCTCCTTCCCTCTCTCTCTCGCTCTCCTTCCCTCTCTCTCTCGCTCTCCTTCCCTCTCTCTCTCGCTCTCCTTCCCTCTCTCTCTCGCTCTCCTTCCCTCTCTCTCTCGCTCTCCTTCCCTCTCTCTCTCGCTCTCCTTCCCTCTCTCTCTCGCTCTCCTTCCCTCTCTCTCTCGCTCTCCTTCCCTCTCTCTCTCGCTCTCCTTCCCCTCTCTCTCTCGCTCTCCTTCCCTCTCTCTCTCGCTCTCCTTCCCTCTCTCTCTCGCTCTCCTTCCCTCTCTCTCTCGCTCTCCTTCCCTCTCTCTCTCGCTCTCCTTCCCTCTCTCTCTCGCTCTCCTTCCCTCTCTCTCTCGCTCTCCTTCCCTCTCTCTCTCGCTCTCCTTCCCTCTCTCTCTCGCTCTCCTTCCCTCTCTCTCTCGCTCTCCTTCCCTCTCTCTCTCTCGCTCTCCTTCCCTCTCTCTCTCGCTCTCCTTCCTCTCTCTCTCGCTCTCCTTCCCTCTCTCTCTCGCTCTCCTTCCCTCTCTCTCTCGCTCTCCTTCCCTCTCTCTCTCGCTCTCCTTCCCTCTCTCTCTCGCTCTCCTTCCCTCTCTCTCTCGCTCTCCTTCCCTCTCTCTCTCGCTCTCCTTCCCTCTCTCTCTCGCTCTCCTTCCCTCTCTCTCTCGCTCTCCTTCCCTCTCTCTCTCGCTCTCCTTCCCTCTCTCTCTCGCTCTCCTTCCCTCTCTCTCTCGCTCTCCTTCCCT